>NW_024720681.1:0-9655 GCF_018991925.1 Homarus americanus
CTTCTTCTTCTTCTTCTTCTTCTTCTTCTTCTTCTTCTTCTTCTTCTTCTTCTTCTTCTTCTTCTTCTTCTTCTTCTTCTTCCTCTTCTTCTTCTTCCAACATCATTTCTAGCATTACCACAATCCTTGGCTACCACCATTATCACCAACACCATTCTCATCACCATTATCCCCACCACTAGCACCATCCCACTCCAACAAACTCTACCTCCACCACTAGCACCAACACCATCATCACCATCATCCCCACTCCAACAAACTCTAACTCCACCACTTCCATACCATCATCCCTCTCCAACACAACCTACATTACCTTCAGTACCACCACCACCATCACCATCATCACCCATCCCTCCCTCCCTTCCTCACTCCCTCCCTCACTCAAGTCCCCGTCAAGAAGGCTAACCCTCCTCCTCCGCCTCCTCCAGTAAGAAATAAAAGGTCACCATTTAGGCAGAGTCAAGGACATCATACTATGTTCTCAAGTGGTTTTTACTTACACGAGCTTCTGCCGTTCAAACTGTTTCAAGTCTAGACCCGCGTGAGGAGAGCTGCATTGCACCTCTTGAGACTCCTCTTCCCCCCCCCCTCTTCCTCCTCCTCTTCCTCCTCCTCTTCCTCTCGTCTCTCAGGAAGGAACGATTTCCCACGGTTTGTGCAAGGTAAAGTCGCCCTAATGCTGGCAATTAATTAGACCTTTCCTCCTGTGCAGTTTACTCGGAGCAGAGCTAGGCAGCTAGGGGGTGTCTTTAAAGGATCTTCGCCTCTCTGCCACCACCACACAGGATCGAGTCTTCTCTGCCCCCCACGACCACACCACTTGTTGCTGGCTTTAGGCGTCTGTTCTTGTTAATTAGTCATTTGAGTTAATTAGTAATTAAGACGCAAGTTGTCATAAGATTAGCGCTAGGGGAGTTTTGAAGGCCCGAGCAGGAGGGGGTGGTGGGGGGTTGGGGTGGTGCGGCGGCGAGGAGAGGCAGGAGGAGGTGGGAGGAGAGGAGGGGGAGAAGAAACGTTTAACGAGGGGAAAAAGACCCCAGAACGTTGGTTGAACTGTTTTGTGGTGGTAGGAGGGAGGGAGGATGGGCGGACCTGAGAGATTTTTATGAAGTTTTCTCCGTGGAGGGAAGGCGCAGAGGTGAGGTGGGATCTGTGTTGATGTTTTACCGTCTAGGGAGAGAGGGGGGGAGAGGGAAGGGAGGGAGGATAGGATAGAGATAGGAGGAAGGGAGAGGGAGAGGAAGGGGGAGGGAGGGGATTATGGTGTTGATACTTAAGTGAGGTGGCGGAGTAAGAGAGTATGTAGGAGGGAAGGAAGGAGGGAGGGGAGGGGAGGAAGGAAGGAAGGAAGGAGGGGGAGGGATGGAAAGGGGCGACAAAGGAAGGGAAAGATAGGTCATGGAAGAGGAAGAAAGGGGATGAAAGAGGACACAAGAGAGAAGAGGAGGAGCAGGAGGTGTAAGAGAGGGGAAGGAGGAGGATGAGATGAGGAAGGACATGGAAGAGGAGGAGAAAGAGGAAAGGAGGGAGAGAGAGAATGGGAAACAGGAGATGGTGGTGGTACGGTGGGATGGAAGATGGAACAGGTGTATGTATGTGTGTGGATGGAAAGGGAATTGGAATTTCTTTGAGTACGATGACTTAATCCCTTGAGTACGATGACTTAATCCCTTGAGTACGATGACTTAACCCCTCGAGTACGACGACTTAACCCCTTGAGTACGACGACTTAAGCCCTTGAGTACGATGACTTGAACCCTTGAGTACGATGACTTAACCCCTTGAGTTCGATGACTTAACCCCTTGAGTTCGATGACTTAACCCCTCGAGTACAACGACTTAACCCCTTGAGTACGACGACTTAAGCCCTTGAGTACGATGACTTGAACCCTTGAGTACGATGACTTAACCCCTTGAGTAAGATGACTTAACCCATTGAGTACGACGTACTTAACCCCTTGAGTGCGATTACTTAACCCCTTGAGTACGATGACTTAACCCCTTGAGTACGACGACGTAACCCCTTGGGTACGATGACTTGAACCCTTGAGTACGATGACTTGAACCCTTGAGTACGATGACTTAACCCCACATACGACGACGTAACTTCGGAGGACATTGACTTGAACCCTTGAGTACGATGACTTAACCCTTTGAGTAATGATGATTTAAGCCCTTGAGTACGATGACTTGAACCCTTGAGTACGATGACTTAACCCCTTGAGTAAGATGACTTAACCCCTTGAGTACGATGACTTAACCCCTTGAGTACGACGACGTAACCCCTTGGGTACGATGACTTGAACCCTTGAGTACGATGACTTGAACCCTTGAGTACGATGACTTAACCCCTTGAGTACGATGACTTAACCCCTTGAGTACGACGACGTAACCCCTTGAGTACGATGACTTGAACCCTTGAGTACGATGACTTAACCCCTTGAGTACGATGACTTGAACCCTTGAGTACGGTGACTTAACCCCTTGAGTACGATGACTTAACCCATTGAGTACGACGACTTAACCCCTTGAGTACGACGACGTAACCCCTTGAGTACGATGACTTGAACCCTTGAGTACGATGACTTAACCCCTTGAGTACGATGACTTGAACCCTTGAGTACGATGACTTGAACCCTTGAGTACGATGACTTAACCCCTTGAGTACGATGACTTAACCCATTGAGTACGACGACTTAACCCCTTGAGTACGATGACTTGAACCAGTATCTCTAAAACAAACTTTATTTAAATAATAATAATCATCATTAACCAATATTATTACCAGTTAATAAATAATATTACATTTTCATAAGTAATTTTTTAATGTAATTGTGGAGGTTAAGTAGAGCAGTTTATATATTTGTTTATATATGTAATTTATATATTTTTGTCCAAGAATATTTTAATGTTATATATTAATGTGTATTTTTGGTCTTGTGTTTAGTTTGTTTATGTTAGGTAATATTGCTTTTACCTCACTCCTCCCTCCTCCCTCCTCCTTTACCCTTCCTTCCCTCCCTTACCCTTCCTTCCCCCCTTTCTCCCTCTTACACCACCCTTCCGGCCTTCCTACCTCCTACATTACCTTTCCTTCACTCCCTCCCTCCCCTCCCCTCTTTCCTACATCACCCCTCCCTCACCCCTCCCACCTCCCCCCTCCTTCCCACCTCCCCCCTCCCTCCCTCACCCCGCCCCCCCATAAAGGTAAGAAAGATCTAAGCCAAAATATTTTGTCAACATTTTTCAGACATTTTTAAGACGAAAACAAATATATTCTTGACACGTATTATTCTGTTTTGGTTGAGGTAAGGAGGGGGGGAGGGAGGGAGGGAGTTTGGGTAGGAGTGAGGGAGGAAAGGAGTAAGGGAGAGAGTGAGTGAGAGGGGAAGTTTAGGTAAGGAGGGAGAGATGGAGGGGAAAGAGGGAGGCAGGGAGTGTGTTAGTGAGGGAGTGGTTAGAGGGGGAATGAGGGAGTGAGGGAGTAAGTGAGGATGTGAGAATGAATGAGAGAGGGAGTGTGTGAGGGAGAGGAGTGAGGGAGAGAGGGAGGGAGTGAGGAGATAGTTAGCATGAAGGTATTTTTAAATTTCGAGACATACCTCCTGGCTGGTCTAGTGCAGTGTAGCGACCAGCGTGTTGTTATTAGTTGTGTGTAGGTGTTGAGACAAACGCGTGTGTGTGTGTGTGTGTGTGTGTGAGTGTGTTTGAATTTGTTTGTTTGTGTGCGTGTGTGTGTGTCTTTGTGTTTGAATTTGTTTGTGTGTATCTAGCTGGTTTTTGTGTGCGTGTGTGTGTGTCTGTTTTCCGTAAGTGTGAAATATTGTAGCGTTAAAATTATATAATACTTTGTTCTAAATTCGGAAATGTTGTACCGCAAAAAGTAAAGGGGTTTTGCCCTAAAAATTAAATACTTTGTTGTTGCTGTAAAAAGTTTACCATAAAAAAAAAAAAAAAATATTATAATACTTTAGACTAAGTTTATAATAGTTTTACAATATATATTAAATATTTTGCCGCCAAAATAGTAAAAATCCTCTTTAAAAAGTATAAATATTTTACCCAAGCTATTAATATTTACGTACATATAAAATAAATTTCTCTATTGAAATAAAATACGATAAATTATTATTATTTTTTTTTATTATTAAATTTAAATACTAGTAATAGCTTGTATTATATTTTTTAAGCTTCTAGTAAGACCACTTCTATTTTTCACTAAATTAAAAATGAAGTAATAGCATTTTTTTTATTTTTGTTCAATAAAATTAAAAACACAAGAATACGGAATTTATTTTTCTGGTAAATAAAATAGAAAACAAAAATTTTTACAAATTTTAAATATTTTGTCCATAAATAAAAAAAAATATATAAATTTTCAATATATTTAGACAAAATTAAAAACACCAAACTAATGAATTAAATTTTTCTTGGTTAGTAAAATAAAAACAAAACAAAATTTAGAATATTTCAAACTATATAAAACAAAAATATTGAACTATAAAAAATTTCCCTCCACGTAAAATAAAAATACAGAAACCACAAATTTAAAAACCACGAATTTATTTTTTTTTCAAAGACTTAAACAGAAAATTCACAAGACGACGGAACGAACGAGGAAGAAGTCTCCCAGTTTGTCCACGGTGTTTATTTTTCGCGTCAGAGCAAGGAGGGCATAATGAGCACAAACGGTAATATAAAAACTCGCGAAATATTCATATATATATATATATATATATATATATATATATATATATATATATATATATATATATATATATATATATATATATATATATATATATACATACCTACCTAGAGAGACAGTGTTGCCAACGTTGAGTAATGGTGTGTTTAGTTTATACTTGGATACAGTGTTGCAAATGGTGGTAGTGATGATTGTTGTAGTGGTGGTGGTGGTGGTAGTAGGCGAAATGGTAGTAGTATAAGTAGTAATTGTTGTTGTAGTGGTAGTAGTAATAGTAATAATAGTAAATACAATAGTCTGTGTTCTTATTGACCTAAGACACACACACATACACACACACACGCACACACACACACATTCTCTCTCTCTCTCTCTCTCTCTCTCTCTCTCTCTCTCTCTCTGTCTAGTGGCTGCGTAAAGCAAATTCCCCCCACCCCCCTTTACCCTAATGACTTTGTTACCCAGAGCAAGTTTGAGTAGTTAACTAGTTAGATTTTGTACTACAACTGTTAGCACACTTGATGGCCATTAGGTAGTTCATGCCTTTTTGGGGTGATAATTAAAGATGAGTGGTAGTTAAGTATTGTCTAATTATATGGGTATATTGTTAAGCGTATATTATCAACTGCCTAATTAGGGGGGGGGTTGTGATAGTTAACTAATTAATTACTAACCAATTAACTAACTAAACTACTTTCGTTTTGTTAATTGTAAGTGATAAAAGTCTTGACAATTTAATTACTTTTAATTACCCCGTGGGGGGAGAAAGTTAAGTGTAGTTAATTGTGGTGTTTGTGTGTAATTAAGAGTTTGTTAATGAGTTAGGGTAGTTTGTGTGTGTTTGTTTGTTTGTTCAAGATAAGTTCGAGAATGTTTTTGTTTTGTGTTTAAGATTTTAATTATTTATCTCTCTCTCTCTCTCTCTCTCTCTCTCTCTCTCTCTCTCTCTCTCTCTCTCTCTTCCCCCTCCTCTCCTTATATCCATTCATTTCCCCCCCTTCTATCCTCTCCTCTTCCCCCCTTCTCTACTTACGCTCATTCATTCCCTCCTCCCCCCTCTCTTCCCTCTATCTCCTCCCTCTCCCTACTCCCCTCTCCTCTCCTCTCCCCACTCCCTTTATTTACACTCATTCATTCTCCCCCACTCCCCTCTCTCCCCTATGCCCTCCCCTTCCCCTCTCCCCACTCTCCCTCTCCCCACTCTCCCCTCCCCACTCCTCTCCCCGGTCATGTTCTCAGCCCTCCGAGTCTTCCAACACCGCCTGCTTGACTATTAATTAGGTGAGAGTTAATGAGCGTGTTGACAATTACTTAAGAGCCTCTCTCTCTCTCTCTCTCTCTCTCTCTCTCTCTCTCTCTCTCTCTCTCTCTCTCTCTCCCTATTACCACCACTACCAAACCTTCACCTATTACCACCACTATATCTACTACCACCCCTTCAACCACAACTACCACCACTACTAGGGGGGCCCCATTATACGAGATAGCCAAGCGTAAAGGGCGTCTATCTCCACCACCATTACTACCACAACTACCACCACCTCTTCAACCACAACAACCACAACTACCACCACTACTAGGGGGGCCCCATTATACGAGATAGCCAAGCGTAAAGGGCGTCTATCTCCACCACCATTACTACCACAACTACCACCACCTCTTCAACCACAACAACCACAACTACCACCACTACTAGGGGGGCCCCATTATACGAGATAGCCAAGCGTAAAGGGCGTCTTCCAGCTCCCGTGTTTCCATTTTTGTGAACTATTCAATTACAAATTCCTATTCACTGGTCCACTGAGCTTTCACTTTAAGGTTTTTTTCTCGTTATAAAATTCCTGCTAGGGAGAAAATTTGGGTCGAGTAGTTTGGTTGAGTGGTTAGGGTGGTTTGGTTGAGGTGGTTAGGGTAGTTTGGTCGAGTGGTTTGGTCGTGGTTAAGTTGGTTGAGGTGGTTAGGGTAGTTTGGTCGAGTGGTTTGGTCGTGGTTAAGTTGGTTGAGGTGGTTAGGGTAGTTTGGTCGAGTGGTTTGGTCGTGGTTAAGTTGGTTCAGGTGGTTAGGGTAGTTTGGTCGAGTGGTTTGGTCGTGGTTAAGTTGGTTCAGGTGGTTAGGGTAGTTTGGTCGAGTGGTTTGGTCGTGGTTAAGTTGGTTCAGGTGGTTAAGTTGTGTGGGGTGGTTTGGTTTGTTGAGTAGTTGTTTCTGAAGAAGAACTCCCTCCACCTCCTCTTACACCAGACTGCCTTAAAGCGCTTACTCCTTCCTTCCTTCCTTCCTTCCTTCCCGCTAGTCATTGTTGTACAGAAGGGGTAGTGAAGGGCTTGTAGCTCCTGTCCAGCATTAGTGTGTCTTATGCTGAGATAGGCGGCCTCTTTTTCCTTACTTCCATCCTTCCATCCTTCCTTCCTTCCTTCCTTCCTTCCTGATTTTTTCTTTACCTCCTCGTGGTTCCTTCCTTCCTTCCTCTTGATTTCTTCCTTCCTCCTGACTTCTTCTTTCCTTCTTTCCTACCTTTCTGATCTCTTCCTTCCTTCCTTTCTTTCTTCCTTCCTTCCTTCCTTCCTTCCTTCCTTCCTTCCCCTTTTCTTCTTCCTTCCCCTCTTCCTTCCTTCCTTCGTCGTTCTCTGATTTTCTTCTTTTGATTTTTTTACTTATTCTTCTTCTCGTCTTCTTACTGCTCTTCCACTGTTCTTTCCTCTGCTTTATAATCCTCTCTTTCCTCCCCCTCCTCCTCTCCTCTTCCTCTTCTTCCTCCTCTTCCTCCCCCTAGTGCTGTTAAGGAGAGGACACGCTGGGGAAAAAAATATTGTGTGTTGAGGAAAATAGAGAGAGAGAGAGAGAGAGAGAGAGATCCCATTCATACATTGCAGCATACCAGCCGTATAACATGTATTAACCTGTATCATGTATATCTTAATGTATAATATAAATGTGTATTAATATGTATCTTTGTTATGTATTACCGTGTATTATGTAATGTATTAATTATTGTGTGTCTCTCTCTCTTTCCCAGGTATGTGTCACTAATTGGAGGTTGTCTCAGGTGTGCTTATTCAGTCTCTTCTCTTTTTGACGGTAGGTGGGTCATTTCTCTCTCTCTCTCTCTCTCCTTCCTTCCTTCCTTCATCCTGCTCCCCCTCTCTCTCTCTCTCTCTCTCCTTCCTTCCTTCCCTTCCTTCCTGCTCCCCCCCTCTCTATCTCTCTCTCTCCTTCCCTTCCTTCCTTCCTTCCTTATCCCCCCCTCTCTCTCTCTCTCCTTCCTTCCTTCCTTCCTTCCTTCCTGCTCCCCCCCTCTCTCTCTCTCTCTCCTTCCTTCCTTCCTTCCTTCCTTCCCTGCTCCCCCCCTCTCTCTCTCTCTCTCCTTCCTTCCCTTCCTTCCTTCCTTCCTGCTCTCCCCCCCTCTCTCTCTCTCTCTCTCTCCTTCCTTCCACTTCCTTCCTTCCTGCTCCCCCTCTCTCTCTCTCCTTCCTTCCTTCCTTCCTTCTTCCTGCTCCCCCCCCCTCTCTATCTCTCTCTTCTCCTTCCTTCCTTCCTTCTATTCCACCCCCCCTCTCTCTCTCTCTCCTTCCTTCCTTCCTTCCTTCCTTCCTGCTCCCCCCCCCTCTCTATCTCAGGTAATGTTTTGTCTAGGCAGGCCGCCACACACCTCTTTCATGTTGAACCTCTAAAAAAAAAATAAAAAAATATAAAAAAGACCCATTGCTGAGCTGGTCTGTCTCTTGTTGAGGAGGATGAAAAAACGTCATTGTTCCAGCGAGGTCTTTTGTTGTGTGTTGTGTTTCGCTATTGTTCCGTAATGAAGTCTTTAATTGTTCGTCTTTAATTGTTCCAGTGGGGTCTTTTGTTGTTGTTGTTGTTGTGTTTCGCTATTGTTCCGTAATGAAGTCTTTAATTGTTCGTCTTTAATTGTTCCAGTGGGGTCTTTTGTTGTTGTTGTTGTTGTGTTTCGCTATTGTTCCGTAATGAAGTCTTTAATTGTTCGTCTTTAATTGTTCCAGTGGGGTCTTTTGTTGTTGTTGTTGTTGTGTTTCGCTATTGTTCCGTAATGAAGTCTTACATTTATTTTCTTTTTTTTTTAACCGAAAGTAGGAAAATAATGACCACTGTTCTCTGTTCGAATACTTATCTAGGAATTTGGAGGGGTGGTGGGGGGGTGGGGGGTGTTGGGGGTAGGAGGGGTGTTAGGAGGAGTGGTGGGATGGGTTAGGGTGTGGGAGGGGGAAGTGGGGTGGTGGGATGGGTGGGTTGGGAGGGAAGTGGAAAGGAATAACAATATGGAAAGAGTAGAAGAAGGAGGGGGGGGGATAACTTGGGAGATGGAAAGAGAAGAGAGAGGCGAGGAAAAGAAACAGAGAGCAAGAGGAGATCAAAAGAAAGAGAGAAAAGAGGGGGAGGGAGGGAGGGAAAGAGAAAGGAAAGACAAAATAGAAGAAGTGGGAAGTTAAGATTGTGTCCCATTTAAAAAGAGAGAGAGAGAGAGACAGACAGACAGACAGACAGACAGACAGACAGAGACACAGACAGACAAGCAGACAGAAAATAACAGTAGAGGCAAATAAATACTCAGGTGTACATTGTTAATTAATACAAAAGTAATATGTAAAATGGATAGATGGATAGATAAAGGATATATTGGATAAAAATTGGATTTATTTTCATTTTTCATTATCCACACGAGAGCTGGTGGTTGGTTGGTGGTAAATTGTGGTTGGTGGTAAATTGTGGTTGGTGGTAAATTGTAGTTGTTGGTAAATTGTAGTTGGTGGTAAATTGTAGTTGGTGGTAAATTGTGGTTGTTTGGTTGAAGTTGGTACGTATACCTATTCAATATATCCAATTACTCAACCTGACAATCATCCATCTGCCACAATCCCTCACCCGTCAACCACACTATACTATAAGTCACCCAAACACTCACTACCACCACTAAACTACCACCACTACCAC
>NW_024720682.1:0-7327 GCF_018991925.1 Homarus americanus
AATACATCTATTTATCATAGAGTATGTGAACAATATCGACGCCATATTTGTTACCATCTTTGAGTTATATAATTAGTTAGCTTCATAGTGTTAATTATTTAGTTAAAAAGGAAAAATAATCTACTAGTGTGTGTTGTGACCAAAATATATCAACATTGTATTTACTTTCTCCTCCAGGGGGCACTAAGTCTAGAAAAATGACACAATTGACATCTACATAAAGTGACTGACCAAGGGTAGATATTGGCTACCTTTTGTGTTACTTTGAGGTCGTAAGAACACACAGAGCTGCTCTTAAGGATGTTTACCACAATACACCTCAACCAGTTTCTCATTCACAAAAGTCAAACAATAAATCTGGTTCAAAGATACACCGTAAATTTTATTAGAATACAATAATCAATTACTGTATTATTGCATTGAGGCGAATAGTCTTATGGTGTTAAGATGTGTTCTTAAGCCACGAAGGTAAACAAAAGGTATTCAATATCTGCCTTGGTTGACGATGATCTGTAGACGTAGCAAGTCCTCCTCCTTTGAAAGTAAGGTAAGGCTCACCTGGACCAAAATTGTTAATTAAGATAGATTACTTCCGAAGATTAACCCTCCCAGTAGCTTATTTAACTATTATTGAACCTAACGCCACGGAAGAAGAAGTTAGTTAGGTTAGGTAGGGTAGGGTAGGGTAGGGTAGGGTAGGGTAGGGTAGGTCAGGTCAGGTCAGGTCAGGCAGTGCCAGTGTAGTTAATCTTGAGGTTAAATAAACTAGAGGCTAATCTTCACATGAGCCAGTAAGACACTTTGATGGAGGCGGTTACGTACAACAGGAAAGCTCTGATAACATATAATGTACAGTATATACCGTTTAAGTTGCGTCAGCAGCTCTATACACCACTTATTGACTTACTCATTCACTGCCGTAGAAATATTTACTTCTCTAACAGTTTTCTATATGGTTCCCAGTCATTATAATACGACCTTGTAAAATCAAATGATCTAAATTAAACTAAACTTATCCAAATTCAACTTATTAGCTAACAAATCCTTCTAAAACACGATATATGCAAATCAAAAGTTCTAAATTCAAATTTTAACTTATCAATATAATTATTATAATCCAACCACGGACTTAAACTTAACTCCAAACACCAAGTACACAAACAGAAGGGAAAAATAATTTTGTTATTATTTGTAGGCCTCAACCCACTAACTCAGGTAATGCATCTATATCAATCTACCTGCGTTAGAAGCTCTATACGTGGCTATGATCGTTACCCACTGCTGGAGAACATTTGTACTTCTATAATTACCCCTGGAGAAACAATGCACCAATTTACGAGTTATTTATTTTATTTTTCATTTATTTTTTATTCCTGGTCCATACTGTAAACATCGCCCGCTTGTGAGTCCCGTCAGCCATTTTGTTCTAACTTTCGGGGATTCTAAAATAAGCTATAAATAAATAAATAAATAAATAAATAAAACAAGTATCTTTTGTTTTTCTAACCCATGAGCTGTGAGTCTTCATTATATACTTCAACATTACTGTAAACTAAGGCTAGAGAGGGTGTGTACAGTACTAGTGGAGTCAAGACGAGAAGGTATTTCAAATCCATAAAGGGTTTTACAAGTGGAGAGTCTTACAAGTGGAGGGTCTTACAGGTGGAGAGTCTTACAAGTGGAGGGTCTTACAGGTGGAGAGTCTTACAAGTGGAGGGTCTTACAGGTGGAGGATTTTAATAAGGATAAATACAGCAGGTCTTACAGTTGAATCAGCCAAGTCGAGGAAAATTCTTAAGAGTCATGTAACTTCTACCTGGTGTTACCTGTAATCAAGCTAAGGTATATGTAAGAAGAATATAATCTCGTTACTATCCATTCCTCTTCCACTATCCTGCGAGGTGGTGTATTAATAGGCACAGATACTCATGATAAAGAAGGAATAAAGAGAAAGATGCAAGATACCTATAAAATGCGACAGAATATACCCACACATGCGTAATCCTAACCCATCCCAACCCAACCCAACCCTATCCTACCCCCAGCTTCACCACAGTACACAAAGTCATTCTTGGTATCAGAATGACGCCTAAACACCATGTATCGCCTAAGACACATTTGAATCGGATGGTTCGTTGATGGTTTTATTTCTTCGGTATAAACCAGAGAAGCAATTAGTTCGTGGGAACAGTGAGTCAAAATACTTCACATCAGCTTCGTTTACGACCTCCAGCTGATATTTACTTCTGTTGTCTATATCAATCACATTTTTAATGAAAACAAAAATATGGTTAGTTACTTAAAAATGAAAAAAACATCATACTTAGATACTTAAGAGTGAGGAAAAAAGATACTTAAGATACTTAAAAATAAAAACACTCTTTGATACTTAAATAAACGGACATAAACATTTAACTATGAGCGGTGGATATTACGACATGTACCGGCTATCAATACAGAGGCGCTATTTAGCCGTGAAGTTCTCTCAGAAACTCAACAAGACAATATGTGGTCACGTAAAAATTTCAGGTTAATTTTAACACCATCCGTCATTTTAAACCTTGGCACCTGTAGATTAAGAAAATATATGGTGATATTTTTTCTGATGGGATAAAGGTCGTATTTGTCCAGAAAAGTAAGAGAGGAAAAAAATCACTTGAGAGGCATGACGCACAGAGTGTCTAAGGTGATAAAAGATCATATACTACCATTTGGGTTTTCAAATTAAGTTCATTACATAAAATATCAAACTCATAAAGATTACAAAAGAACAGAACATCATGAGCTCTCTACAGCTATTGTCAGCCGTCAATAGGCTGATGTACAGAAGCTACACAATGTTATTGGTGACTGTAATCCCAGGAAAATGATGCTCTTTTAAACTTGGTAACAGGAGCTGTAATGCCAGAAAATGCCAAATATGACAATCTATGTGCATATGAAGTTGGAAGACAAAATTATGAAAATTTTGTCAAGAAACGTATTGTTGGTCCATTGAGCATCTGGGAAAAGATGTCCAAGGTTAATCTTCTGTCGTGGAAAGCAGCAAATAAGACTTCAACCATCAAATTGCTATCACAAGTTATAGAACATAAGCAGGACATACAGTATATGCATCACAGAAGGCCAGCACTGTACATATCAAGTCACCAGACACTGATGTGTTTGGCATATTAAAGCAGCCTCAACTTGGAGAAAATACAAGTATGAAAACAGGAACTGGTGAGCGACGACACATTGGGCAGAGAGCCTTACAGGTTTCCATGCCTTCACAGGATCTGACTGCATTGGAAAATTTGTTGGCAAAGGAAAGAAAGCATGTTGGAGCACTTTGATGAAATCTAACACAAAAGTCCTAGATGCATTCAAGATGCTGAGTAGACAAAATGCCCTCCAGCAGACATGTTTATTGGTCTAAAGGAATTTGTATTTAAGCTCTACTGTCCACGAATGACTTTCACTAAACTGTCATAACTTAGATGGCATCTCTTCAAGAAAACGCAGGCAAGCTGGAGACACAGCGACTGCAGCAACTCTAAAAGTATCATATATTGAGAGGGAAGGTATCAAGCTCTTCTGTGATGTATGATGCAGACAGTGAAATGCTTCTGTGAATTAGAGCATGGCTGGAAGATTGACAATAGAGCTGTTTCATATAGTAATATCAGACTGACCACCAGCTCCAGAAGCAATCACAGAACTTGTTAGAAATGTGGATGTGGCGTCAGGAAATGTGGATCATTGTCATGTTCATACAGAAAGAATCAGAAAGAATAGCATGACATGCACCGAGATGTGTAACTGTCAAGCAGATGATGAGAAATGCCTAAACAAGGTGAAGGAATATGTTGTACACAGAAGACTCTGATGACGAGGACTGAAGCAATGTCGTAAATAATAACTTGTGACTTGTTTACACATGATGTATAACACTACAAACTTTTAATAAATATAAAACAGTGGTTCTAAGCTTTTCAGATAATGGTAATATGTATATGTTTAATTTCCAGTATTTGTCTTTAGCAAATAATTTTACTTACTGCAATCTCTTCTTTGCCAGAGACAGGATGGCATATATGAGCAGCCATGTTTGTAACACACTTATGATATTATAACAGCATTCATGATATATTATGTTAAATTGTAATCATATAATACTACATGTTCATAGGTTATTAGTCATGTTTTAAGTTAATTAGGACTTAATGGTAATACATCTGTGGTTCATTACGCCGCTCTTTAATAAAACTTCTTTAAAGGCATAAAACATATAATAAACCGTTCAGAAAAAATGACACCACAGTTCCTTAACATAGTTTATAAGGATTATTATAATGTATGGTGTCAAAAATTAACATGAAATTTTTACGGGATTACTTAAGCTCCTACACTAAAACCTGCCGACCTAACCTAACCTTTTTTACCCACCTCTACCTACTTACCTAACCTGACATAATCTAACCTAACCTGACGTAATCTGACCTAACCTGACATAATCTAACCTAACCTGACATAATCTAACCTAACCTGACATAATCTAACCTAACCTGACATAATCTAACCTAACCTGACGTAATCTGACCTAACCTGACATAATCTAACCTAACCTGACGTAATCTGACCTAACCTGACATAATCTAACCTAACCTGACATAATCTAACCTAACCTGACATAATCTAACCTAACCTAACATAATCTAACCTAACCTGACATAATCTAACCTAACCTGACGTAATCTGACCTAACCTGACATAATCTAGCCTAACCTGACATAATCTAACCTAACCTCCCCGTCTGACATAAGCTAACCTAATCAAACCTAACTTTCCCACCTACCTAACATAACCTATCTACTTATTACCTACCTAACCCCTTTAACCCAACCTGACATAATCTAACCTAACCTATTGAAACTTAACTTAACCACCTACCTCATCTAACACCACTTTGTAATCTCTCTGTGCTACAGCTGACAGGATGAGTATGGGGGCACAATAAACTAGCCTCTAAGTGGCAAAATTAACAAAACTCACCTAACCTAACCCAACCTGACTTAACCTAACCTGATCTGATCTATCCAACTTAAAAAACTTAGAATATATAATAAAGCCGTTAGGTTAATTAAGGCTAAATATGGTTGATTCATATTTTGTTTTGACAGAAATTCCCGGCAAAATAACGTATCTACAGTATATTGAGAACCACCGCCATGTTGGTTCCACGTTAACAAGACACGGATACACTACAGAATAACCCGCGTTCGTTTAACCTCAATTACTACAGTTTACTTTATAATCTTATTTCACAATCTTCACTACATCTCGCTTCACAATCTTCACTGCATCTCACTTCACAATCTTCAGCCAGGTGAGGTTTATGGATGGGGCTTTTTGTGCGAGAGATAGGAAACGTAGGACTAGGGTATGTTTTCCTGGGGCTGGGATAGGGCATGTAGCCGAGAGGTTAGACAGAGTTTTGTCAGGGGAGGGTACCAATCCAGTAGTGTGTCTTAGTGTGGGGGGAAACGACATAGGTAAGGTTAGGAGTGAGGAGCTTTTCAAGAGGTATAGGGAGGCGCTGGGGAAGATTAGAGATAGGGGAGGGGTCCCGATAATATGTGGTGTCTTGCCTAGAAGAGGGGTTGGTCGTGAATGGCTGTCCAGGGCAATTGCTATTAATTGCCGACTGGAAAAACAGTGTGCAAACAATGGTTGCAGACATTCGTGATGGCCAGACTGCTTGATTTTATGGCGCGACTTCACCAACCTGTCGCGTGAATTACATATATAAATGAGGGTGGCATTGTCTGCATCCTGGAAGTGAAATTGTCTCGAAGGGGGTTTACGCCAGTAGAGGGTCAGGGGAAAATAGAGTAAAATCAAGCAGGTCTGAAGTAGTCAAACAGAAGTAGATAATGCTGAAAATATAATTGAATCATAATAACAAACATCAAAGTAATAAATGTAAAACAGATAGAGAAAGCGGGAAGAAATATATTGATGTTTATTATACTAATAATGAGAAACCTGTGTAACAAATGGACCAACTCAGGGCCATTGTTAGTAAAGAGAACATAGATATAATTACAATAACGGAAACATGGATAAATTCAAACAGCAAGCATTTTTTAGCAGAATTTCATATTCTAGGATATAACCTATTTAAATTTGACAGAGTAGGAAGGAGAGGTGGCGGTGTAGCAGTGTATATCAGGGTGTCATTAAAAGGCTGCAATAAATCAAACATTAAAACAAATAGCGACAATGAAAGTATTTGGGTAGAGATTGGTGAGGGCAGTGAATCCGTAGTCATTGGTGTTATATATAGACTACCTAATTTGAGTAGGAACGATGGTAAATTGCTATGGGAGGAAATAAAGAAGGCATCTGATTGAAACAATGTATGTATTCTAGGCGATTTAAACTTTTCAGGCATAGATTGGAAAAATCAACTTAGAGATAATGAATCTGAAGATTTTATAGAAGTAGTACAGGATAGTTTTATATATAAATTTATAAACTTGCCCACTAGAGGAAATAATATCCTCGATTTAGTTCTCAGTAATAATGAAAATCATGCAAAAGATGTTTAAGTTAGAGCGAACTAGGAAGCAGTGATCATAAAGCCATATATTTTAACATAATATGGGATGGCAGGAAGAAGGAAAATTCGGCCGCCAGTCGGATTTTGGGAATCGCATTACATTTAGCATAAGGAAGACCTAAGGGATATTTCATGGTCAGGAATTAATCCCCACACCTCCAGGAAACTATATAACAGGGCCAGGACCTTGGTGAATTTAGCAGCTGCTTATGAACAAGATTTATTGAGGCAATCAATAATGCCCAAAATAAACACATCCTAAAGAAAATTCAGATCGATACGGAACCAACCAAAATGGATGAATAATAGACTCTTAGATCTTCTAGGGAAAAAGAAAGGAGTATATAGAAAAGTTAAGAAAGGCGAAAATCACTTACTTGGTTACTATCAGAACCTAACAAGACAGGTATAAACAGAAATTAGGAGAGCAAAGAGAAATTGTGAAATCAAGGTAGCAAACGAATCGAAATATACCCCCAAAGCTTTTTATCAACTGTATAAATCAAAGGTTAGAGATACAATAGGTCCCCTTAAAACTACGACAGGAGAAATGACTGATGATGAGTTAGAAATGTGTAGTACGTTAAATAGTCATTTTCGCTCCGTATTCACAAATGAAAACCTAGCACAGTTTCCAGAAGTCCATAAGGTATATAACGACAGTATAGAAAATATGTTGATGAATATCAATATTACTAGTAACGATGTGCTTAAAGTAATTAA
>NW_024720683.1:0-5444 GCF_018991925.1 Homarus americanus
AGTTGGGGTGTTGTGCTGACTGATTGCTCTGTTTTCCTATAGGCTGTAATATGATGACGTTACCTCTTATTCCACCTATTGCAGTTAAGTAAGAGATTACTGGAAGAATGCAATATGTAGGACACCACTATCCATTGTTTGGGGCGCCGTCTCCCCTAGGAGGATCTATTGTGAGCCAAAGGCCTTGGCAGGGTCCCTGGGAGCAGTGGCGCCCAGTAAAGAGGTCTGGGGGGAGCCACCGGCTCTGGAAGGGCCCCTAAAGGCGCCACTGTCGCTGGCAGGGCCGCTGGGAGCACCACGGTTCCTAGAAACATACCTGGAGGCGCCCCAGTCCCTGCAAAGGCTCCAGGGATCATGGCTGTACCTGTGAGGGCCCCTAGGGTTCCCAGTGCCCCTAGCAGTGCCCATGGGGGCGCCGCCGTCCCTGTGAGGGTCCCTAGGAGCGTTGCCGGCCCTGCAAGGGTCCCTTGGAGTGTTGTCGTCCCTGAAAGGCACATGGAAGCTCTGCTGTTCCTGGAGGAGCTCCTGTGGATGCCGCCTTCCCTAGGGCCGGCAGCGCTGGTATGGGCCCTTTTAGTAGTAGTGGGTGCCTTAACAGGGGCGGCAGGGTCTCTGCCAGGGGCGACGGCGCCCCCAGGGGCCTTTCCACAAGCAGCATCGCCCTAAGAACTTCATAGTTTTGTTGCACATTTTACATTCGTCCAGTAATCCCTTACTTAACTGTGATTGGTGGAGCAAGATGTGACGTCATCGAATTACAGCCAATAGGAGAACAGAGCAACAGTCAGCACAACACCCCAACTTATGCTTTGCTGTTGGATATTTATTCTCGTTTCAATTTAAACTCTGGGAAATATGACGTTAAATAATACACACTGCCCATAGCATTTTCAGTATTATCGCAACCTGAACAATGAAAAGGAGAATAAATATCCAACAGCAAAACATAAGTTGGGGTGTTGTGCTGACTGATTGCTCGGTTTTCCTATAGGCTGTAATTTGATGACGTTACCTCTTATTCCACCAATTGCAGTTAAGTACGAGATTACTGGAAGCATGCAATATGTCGGACACAATTATCCATTGTTTTGGGGCGCCGCCTCACCTAGGAGGACCTATTGTGAGCCAAAGGCCTTGGCAGGGTCCCTGGGAGCAGTGGCACCCAATAAAGAGGTCTGGGGGGAGCCACCGGTTCTGGAAGGGCCCCTAAAGGCGCCACTGCCGCTGGCAGGGCCGCTGGGAGCACCACGGTTCCTAGAAACATACCTGGAGGCGCCCCAGTCCCTGCAAAGGCCCCAGGGATCATGGCTGTACCTGTGAGGGCCCCTAGGGTTCCCAGTGCCCCTAGCAGTACCCATGGGGGCGCCGCCGTCCCTGTGAGGGTCCCTAGGAGCGTTGCCGGCCCTGCAAGGGTCCCTTGGAGTGTTGTCGTCCCTGAAAGGCACATGGAAGCTCGGCTGTTCCTGGAGGAGCTCCTGTGGATGCCGCCTTCCCTAGGGCCGGCAGCGCTGGTATGGGCCCTTTTAGTCGTAGTGGGTGCCTTAACAGGGGCGGCAGGGTCTCTGCCAGGGGCGACGGCGCCCCCAGGGGCCCTTCCACAAGCAGCATCGCCCTAAGAACTTCATAGTTTTGTTGCACATTTTACATTCGTCCAGTAATCCCTTACTTAACTGTGATTGGTGGAGCAAGATGTGACGTCATCGAATTACAGCCAATAGGAGAACAGAGCAATCATTCAGCACAACACCCCAACTTATGCTTTGCTGTTGGATATTTATTCTCGTTTCAATTTAAACTCTGGGAAATATGACGTTAAATAATACACACTGCCCATAGCATTTTCAGTATTATCGCAACCTGAACAATGAAATGGAGAATAAATATCCAATAGCAAAACATAAGTTGGGGTGTTGTGCTGACTGATTGCTCTGTTTTCCTATAGGCTGTAATTTGATGACGTTACCTCTTATTCCACCAATTGCAGTTAAGTACGAGATTACTGGAAGCATGCAATATGTCGGACACCATTATCCATTGTTTTGGGGCGCCGCCTCACCTAGGAGGACCTATTGTGAGCCAAAGGCCTTGGCAGGGTCCCTGGGAGCAGTGGCGCCCAATAAAGAGGTCTGGGGTGAGCCACCGGCTCTGGAAGGGCCCCTAAAGGCGCCACTGCCGCTGGCAGGGCCGCTGGGAGCACCAAGGTTCCTAGAAACATACCTGGAGGCGCCCCAGTCCCTGCAAAGGCCCCAGGGATCATAGCTGTACCTGTGAGGGCCCCTAGGGTTCCCAGTGCCCCTAGCAGTTCCCGTGGGGGCGCCGCCGTCCCTGTGAGGGTCCCTAGGAGCGTTGCCGTCCCTGCAAGGGTCCCTTGGAGCGTTGTCGTCCCTGAAAGGCACATGGAAGCTCGGCTGTTCCTGGAGGAGCTCCTGTGGATGCCGCCTTCCCTAGGGCCGGCAGCGCTGGTATGGGCCCTTTTAGTCGTAGTGGGTGCCTTAACAGGGGCGGCAGGGTCTCTGCCAGGGGCGACGGCGCCCCCAGGGGCCCTTCCACAAGCAGCATCGCCCTAAGAACTTCATAGTTTTGTTGCACATTTTACATTCGTCCAGTAATCCCTTACTTAACTGTGATTTGTGGAGCAAGATGTGACGTCATCGAATTACAGCCAATAGGAGAACAGAGCAATCAGTCAGCACAACACCCCAACTTATGCTTTGCTGTTGGATATTTATTCTCGTTTCAATTTAAACTCTGGGAAATATGACGTTAAATAATACACACTGCCCATAGCATTTTCAGTATTATCGCAACCTGAACAATGAAATGGAGAATAAATATCCAACAGCAAAACATAAGTTGGGGTGCTGTTTCGTTACCTTATTGCAATTAAGTAAGAAAGACCTGAAGAATAATATATGAAGGACACCACTATCCATTGTTTTGGGGCGCCGTCTCCCCCTAGGAGGCCTATTGTGAGCCAAAGACGCCCGGCAGGGTCCTGGGGAGCAGTGGCGCCCAATTAAGAGGTCTGGGGGGAGCCACCGCCACTGGAAGGGCCCCTGAAGGCGCCACTGCCGCTGGCAGGGCCGCTGGGAGCACCACGGTTCCTAGAAACATACCTGGAGGCGCCCCTGTCCCTGCAAAGGCCCCAGGGATCATGGCTGTCCCTGTGAGGGCCCCTAGGGTTCCCAGTGCCCCTAGCAGTGCCCATGGGGGCGCCGCCGTCCCTGTGAGGGTCCCTAGGAGCGTTGCCGTCCCTGCAAGGGTCCCTTGGAGTGTTGTCGTCCCTGAAAGGCACATGGAAGCTCGGCTTTTCCTGGAGGAGCTCCTGTGGATGCCGCCTTCCCTAGGGCCGGCAGCGCTGGTATGGGCCCTTTTAGTCGTAGTGGGTGCCTTAACAGGGGCGGCAGGGTCTCTGCCAGGGGCGACGGCGCCCCCAGGGGCCCTTCCACAAGCAGCATCGCCCTAAGAACTTCAGAGTTTTGTTGCACATTTTACATTCGTCCAGTAATCCCTTACTTAACTGTGATTGGTGGAGCAAGATGTGACGTCATCGAATTACAGGCAATAGGAGAACAGAGCAATCAGTCAGCACAACACCCCAACTTATGCTTTGCTGTTGGATATTTATTCTTGTTTCAATTTAAACTCTGGGAAATATGACGTTAAATAATACACACTGCCCATAGCATTTTCAGTATTATCGCAACCTGAACAATGAAATGGAGAATAAATATCCAACAGCAAAACATAAGTTGGGGTGTTGTGCTGACTGATTGCTCTGTTTTCCTATAGGCTGTAATATGATGACGTTACCTCTTATTCCACCTATTGCAGTTAAGTAAGAGATTACTGGAAGAATGCAATATGTAGGACACCACTATCCATTGTTTTGGGGCGCCGTCTCCCCTAGGAGGACCTATTGTGAGCCAAAGGCCTTGGCAGGGTCCCTGGGAGCAGTGGCGCCCAATTAAGAGGTCTGGGGGGAGCCACCGCCACTGGAAGGGCCCCTAAAGGCGCCACTGCCGCTGGCAGGGCCGCTGAGTGCACCACGGTTCCTAGGAACATACCTGGAGACGCCCCTGTACATGCAAAGGCCCCAGGGATCATGGCTGTCCCTGTGAGGGTCCCTAGGGTTCCCAGTGCCCCTAGCAGTTCTCGTGGGGGCGCCGCCGTCCCTGTGAGGGTCCCTAGGAGCGTTGCCGTCCCTGCAAGGGTCCCTTGGAGCGTTGTCGTCCCTGAAAGGCACATGGAAGCTCGGCTGTTCCTGGAGGAGCTCCTGTGGATGCCGCCTTCCCTAGGGCCGGCAGCGCTGGTATGGGCCCTTTTAGTCGTAGTGGGTGCCTTAACAGGGGCGGCAGGGTCTCTGCCAGGGGCGACGGCGCCCCCAGGGGCCCTTCCACAAGCAGCATCGCCCTAAGAACTTCATAGTCTTGTTGTACATTTTACATTCGTCCAGTAATCCCTTACTTAACTGTGATTGGTGGAGCAAGATGTGACGTCATCGAATTACAGCCAATAGGAGAACAGAGCAATCAGTCAGCACAACATCCCAACTTATGCTTTGCTGTTGGATATTTATTCTCGTTTCAATTTAAACTCTGGGAAATATGACGTTAAATAATACACACTGCCCATAGCATTTTCAGTATTATCGCAACCTGAACAATGAAATGGAGAATAAATATCCAACAGCAAAACATAAGTTGGGGTGTTGTGCTGACTGATTGCTCTGTTTTCCTATAGGCTGTAATTTGATGACGTTACCTCTTATTCCACCAATTGCAGTTAAGTACGAGATTACTTGAAGCATGCAATATGTCGGACACCATTATCCATTGTTTTGGGGCGCCGCCTCACCTAGGAGGACCTATTGTGAGCCAAAGGCCTTGGCAGGGTCCCTGGGAGCAGTGGCGCCCAATAAAGAGGTCTGGGGGGAGCCACCGGCTCTGGAAGGGCCCCTAAAGGCGCCACTGCCGCTGGCAGGGCTGCTGGGAGCACCACGGTTCCTAGAAACATACCTGGAGGCGCCCCAGTCCCTGCAAAGGCCCCAGGGATCATGGCTGTACCTGTGAGGGCCCCTAGGGTTCCCAGTGCCCCTAGCAGTGCCCATGGGGGCGCCGCCGTCCCTGTGAGGGTCCCTAGGAGCGTTGCCGGCCCTGCAAGGGTCCCTTGGAGCGTTGTCGTCCCTGAAAGGCACATGGAAGCTCGGCTGTTCCTGGAGGAGCTCCTGTGGATGCCGCTTTCCCTAGGGCCGGCAGCGCTGGTATGGGCCCTTTTAGTCGTAGTGGGTACCTTAACAGGGGCGGCAGGGTCTCTGCCAGGGGGGACAGCGCCCCCAGGGGCCCTTCCACAAGCAGCATCGCCCTAAGAACTTCATAGTTTTGTTGTACATTTTACATTCGTCCAGTAATCCCTTACTTAACTGTGATTGGTGGAGCAAGATG
>NW_024720684.1:0-90000 GCF_018991925.1 Homarus americanus
AAAGGTGGTTGTGTACTTGTTGGAGGGATGGTGGTAGGGGTTCTTGGAGGTGGTGGTGGTGGTGGGTTGAAATAGTTGTTGAAGTGGTGTAGTAGTTGTGGTAATGTGAGATAGTTTTTAGTGGGTGGTGATGGTGGTAATTGTATTTGAGGGGTTTGTTGGCTGGTAGGAATTGTTGTTGCGTTATTGTGTTTGAAGTGGTATATGGGGTTGGGGGGGGGGTGGTGGTTGGTGTTGCAGTGGAAATGATTATTGTATAAATTGTGTGCTGTGGTGATGGTAAGATGGTTATTTTAAATAGATGTAGTAGTCATTGATAGTTGTATTAGTTATTGATAGTTATAGTAGTTATTGATAGTTGTAGTCATTGATAGTTGTAGTAGTTATTGGATGTTAATACTGTGAGTTGGCTGATTAGAATTGTGGTTGCGTTAGGAGATAGCAAGTTAGTGGTGGTGGGGGGGTGGTGGGTGGTGGTTACATGTAATAGTTTTAGTAGTAGTAGTGATGAATATGTACAAGTTCTATAATTGTGTCGTGTGATAGTTGTAGTGGTGGTAGATATGTATGTACAGTGTTTTTGTCAGTTATAATAGTTGTAGTTGTGGTTGTAGGGGCTTGGATGGGTTATTACAACTTGCTGTTAATTCTCATCTTCGTGTTAAAAATAATATAAACTGCAACTTTCCATCACTCATTATGACCAAGATTTTATTTATTTTTAATCGTCAGGGTGTGTGTGTGTGTGTGTGTGTGTGTGTGTGTGTGTGTGTGTGTGTGTGTGTGTGTGTGTGTGTGTGTGTTTGTTTTCCCTGCTTCTGTATTGTCTCGTTCAAAGGCAATATTTCAGGAGTAATTCCCTCCTCAAGTACATTATATTAGCAGCTGTATCTGATTCTTGGTATACCTAGTGTTTCCCCAGTCGTCTCTTGAACCTCAACACCTCTACACACACACACACACACACACACACCACATTATTTATTTATTTATTTTATGGTTCTTCTCTTCCAATACACCAGAGTTTAATAAGGTTAGCGAGTGGAAAGGAAATTTATCATAGTTTGCCTTAAAGGAATACAAGTTTTCTGTGGTGGTATCTTGTGTGAGGGATAACTATGATAAAATGTGACATATCCAAAATTTTACCTACTGTAGATAGATAAAATGATTGATATTTCATGACTTAAATCAGTGAGAAAATCAGATGAGTGTTTAATCGCCAAATTCACCACCTGTATTAATAATAGTTAACCAGATTTGATTTAATTTGATCACTTAATACAGAAATTTCCTCAGAATTTACATAGCCAATTTTGTATCAAAAGTTTAAACCAAGAATTTAAACTCCTAGTGCCTTAGTAATTTGTTTCAATCACCGAATTGGGTAATTTATATTAGAGGTAAAACGAGAGTAAAATCATCATATAACATTGGTAATTTGCGATGGTTAGGTTAGGATCGTCTTTAAGGGTGGTTATTTTGGATCACCTGAAGAATCATCACCCCCACCCCATATTATAGAAAATATTGCAAAATACACACGACTAAATGCAAAGTACTTAATTCATTACTCCAAAACACACGATGCATATTACATTGGGTAGGTTAGGTTAGGTTATGTTGGTGAAGGGTAGGTTAGATTAGGTTAGGCCTGAAGATAAACCACCATGGAGGATCCTGACACCACCTATAGAATGGTCACCCCAGGTTGACCCACCGTAGAAATCGTCACCCTGCCAAACTCTGGGGGTGAAGATTCTTTAAGTGGTCCGTTATTTTGATTCCATATCCACCCCATGCTAACTCAGCACCCCTTCCACCTCATCCATAAACTCCCCTTCCACCCCCTTCCTCTCCCTCCTCACCCATCATCTCTCCCCTCCCCTCCTCACTCACCCCTCCTCACCCATCCCTTCCAATTCTGGGTCCCATGGGTAGTTAAGGAATCAAAGCAAGAGTCATTGTACATAGGTCAATGAGTAGCTCACCTGAAGACGCACAAGGTGACCAAGGAAGATGTAGTAGCGACCTTACCTGTCCACACCTGTTGAGGAGGCTGTCTACTGTATACCTGGTGAGGGGGGGTAGGGGCACTAAGAGGATGAGTGTATTGTGTCCCTGTGACCTCTGACCTCAGCTCTACTTGACCTCCTGCTTGACCTGTCAGCTTCATGGTGGTCAATACACCTTAATCACTAAGTCTTGATGTGGAGTAAGTTGTCCGTCGAGCTAATGATGATGATGATTATAGTAGTAATGATAAATACTACTACTACTACTACTACAACTACTACTACTTTTTTTTTTTTTTTTTTTTAACGTGGCCTCCCCCAATAGCCACACCTTCGCCACCATTTATTTACCTTAATATTAAATATCCTAATACATAAGAAGCTATCCTATCTGTGTTAAATTAGTTGAGCCGCAGATCCATGCGGCATTCAGTGACTGTAGCCTCATAGTCAATATCTGCAGCAGTTGTCGGAGTAGGGGCAGAAGCTCTCGTTCCCCAACTACTACTACTACTACTATTACTACTACTACTCTCTTGCGTGTTGTGATTATTTAAAAGAGAAGCAGAATTAACCTGTTGTTGTTGTACATGATATGACGATGTTTGTTGTTGTGGTAGTGGTGGTTGTTATTCTTGTTGTTTCAGGTATTTCAACAACCACGATTCTAAAGCATCGATAAGTTGTTGTTGATATTGTTGTTATGTCACGTGTTATTAGGCATCATGAATAGTTGTTGTGGTTGTTGTTTTAGGTGTTTCTTAACTACCAGGGGTGATGAGCATCCTTAAATAGTTGTTGTTGGGGTGATAGTTGTGGTTATAGTAGTTGTTGTTGATGTTTCAGGAGAGTTGTGTAGGGGAAGGTGGCAGGGGAGGGTGGAGAAGGTGGGTAGGGGAGTTAGGGGAAAGTGGTGGGGGAAGGAGAGGCAGTGGAAGGACAGAAGAGGTTAACAGGGGAAGTACAGGATTTTAACAGGGGAAGCAGGGTAGGCAGGGTAAGGACAGTGGGAACAGCAGGGTAACGACAGGGTAGGCAAGGTAAGGATAGCACAGGTGGTCGCAGTAGCCAGCAGAGGTACAGTAGTTTAATCCTCCGTGACCAATCGCAGCTTCTTTTGATCCTCCTCACCTTGCTTGAGTCCCCCCCCACCTCTCTCTCCCTCACCCCCCCACGTCTCTCTCCCTCACCCCCCACCTCTCACCTACCCCCTTTCTCTCATTTTCTCTCTATTCATCATCTCTCATCTTGAATCTAGAAACTAGGTGTGTGGAGGTGAGGTGTGTGTGGATGTGTGTGGATGTGGGTGAGGGGGTGTTGAGTTGGGGAGGGGGGATGGAGGGAGGGTGGGTAGGTACTCCATTGCCTCTTGTACCCAGGAATGCATACCCAGCCGGACTTACTGTTGGTGTGAGGAAGGGGGGAAGGGGGAGGTGGGGGGTTTAATGGGGAGGGGATTTTTTTTTTATAATGTGGGATGAGGGTTGGTGGTGGATGAGGGTTGGTGGTGGATGAGGGTTGGTGGTGGATGAGGGTTGGTGGTGGATGAGGGTTGGTGGTGGATGATACAGAATAGTTGTCAGACAGAATCACGACCAGCAGAATTTTTATATAGACGTTCTAGGTAAAGGAATGCAGGTACAGTTTTAGGTGTGAAATAGAGATACAGTTATAATAGGCTACTCTACACACACACACACACACACACACACACACACACACACACACACACATTTTTACCTTTGATTATTAAGTATGAAATAATAATCCATCTTTAGTATTTTGTTTTCTTCATCATTAAAAAAACCCAAAAAACTGCATAGTGTTAATTGACCCAATGCCGTACTGTAATTAAAACACATAACACACTAAGAATTAACACTTATTAAAAAAAATACAACTAAATCTTGTTAAACTCTATCAATTATGTTAAAAATTAAAAAAAAAATCACAAATCACGTTAAAATAGATAGTGGTAATAAAGGTAAGAGACATTGAGGTTAGTTAGACGCTGTAGGTGTGAAGGTGTTGTGTTGGAAGTGGCTGGCCTTATCCTTGTGGGTAATATATGAGGTTTGATTATCTCTTGATTCGATGCAGATGAGAGGATGTGAATGGTGTGTGTGTGTGTGTGTGTGTGTGTGTGTGTGTGTGTGTGTGTGTGTGTGTGTGTGTGTGTGTGTGTGTGTGTGTGTGTGTGTGTGTGCCCTCCCCACCACCTCTGCCATCAGTAATCCCCTTTGCAAACATTCACATTATGCCTCGTCTTTCTCATCCTTTCCCTCCCTCCCTTCCTTCTCTTTTCTTCTCTATTTTTTCTCTTTCCCTCTACCTTCCTCTTCTAGATCTCTTCCTCATCCTCCTCTTCACCTCTTCTTCCCACCCTGTTCTCTCCCTCCTTTCCTTCTTTCTTTCCTTATCTCTTCTCTCTCTCTCTCCCTCTTATAGATCTCCCCCTCTTCTCAATCCTCCTGGCCTGATGCTAACTTAGATCTGAGTCCTGGTCTCCTCCTGGTCTCCGTGAGGTCTCCTTAGGACTGTTCTGTCCTCCTTCCTCCTCCTTCTTCCCCCTCTTCCCCTTCTTCCTCTTCCTGCCTCCATCACTTCATTAGTCCTCACTTGCTCAGTTCACCTCCTCCCATCCCCTTCCCCCTTACCCTTCCCCTTACCACCTTCCCCCTCACCCTTCTACCCCCTCACCCCTTACCATCCCTACACCCTACCTCCCCTCACCTCAACCATCCCCTCACCCCTTACCATCCCTACACCCTACCTCCCCCTCACCCTCCCATCCCCTCACCCCTACCCCTCCCCCTACCTTCTCCTTACACCCCTACCTCCCCCCTCACCCTCCACCCCCCCTCACCCCTACCTTCTCCCTACACCCCTACCTTTTCCCCTACCCCTACCTCCCCTCACCATCCCGTCAACCCCTCACCCCTACCTTCCACCTCACCCCTCACCATCCCCTCACCCCTACCTTACCCCTTCACCCCCCCCGACTACTTAAGGGACGGGCGGGTTGGAGTGGTTAATCGCCCGTACAGTTCCTTATCTCAGGGTTTATTAGTGGCGACTCTCCGCTAATTGGCCCGGCTGTAAACGACCCAATCACCACCGACGCCTTCCTAACAAGCCCTAATTGCCCAAGTGAAACCAACCCTGAGCTCTTGGGCCCTGGGCAAGTGGTGGTGGTGACCGGCCTTGATATCGTGGCAAGAGAAGGGGGCAAGAAAGGGCAAAAAAGGGCAATTAAAATTTCCTCTTTTTTTTGCCTTTTATTTTTTTGATGATAAAGTTCTTGCGTTTTTTTTTTGTCCTTTTTATCGTTATTGTTGGGATTTTGTTTTTTGTTTTTTGTTTTTGTTTTGAGTATTTTTGTCGTTGTTTATCATCTAAGAAGTTGTTTTCGTTGTTTTGTCATGTGTGGATTTGTTTTGCGTTGTTTATCATTGAAGAACTTGTTTTCGGTATATGCTTTAGGTGTGTACTGTTAGCATCATACCAACAAACTACGCCACCCTAGATGGTATTAAATGATAAGAGTATCTGTATCTATAGTCTAGGTAAGCTGAAGAATAGGTGTTTGGTTGAGTGTCAAATTTTATCATCAATTTTGGTTGTGTCAAGATTCAATGTCTTATGGGGGAGGTAGAGACGAGTGGTGATCTTTCTTACCTGTACTGTACCACCACAACGTCTACAATAACACCAACAACTACAACAATAACCACTACCACCATTACCACCACAACCACACACATATCACCATTAGTATTATATCACCACTGCATGCAACTCATATGTCCACCATTACAACACTATCACCATCACCACTTTACACCCATTACCAACCATTATAAACATCATCACAAATAAAACGCCTCCATCACCACCACAGTAACAACACTCACCACCTCAACTACCACCATTTACCACCATACACCCATCACTATAACCCCCCTTTCCCCCTTCCCCCCCTTGAACTCGCCACCTCTTGTATATATATCACACTTTATTGAGCAAAATACTGGGAATTAAACTCGTGTGTGTAGGCAGAATGACCCACAAAATATGGCCGTCGACCACCTCCATACCACACAGGTGAAATGGCTTCCCCAAGATGACTCCCATATTGTACCAGGATTCTCGTAAGTTTTTTTTTTTTGGGGGGCGGGGGGGATGGGTGGTGGGAGGGGGTGGAGTGGGGGGGAGGGGGTCGTCAGTGGAGGTGTAAGAACGTATCTATATGGCATTCTTTGGTAATGATATAACAATGGATTCTTAATTTTAAAAAAAGTTCATAATTTTTTATGTATTTTTTCGTAAATGGAGATGCAAGAATGTTTTTGATTGGATCACTACTTTAGCTACGACATAATGGTGGATTCTCAAAGGTTCTTACGTTAAATTTTCTTGTATTCATTTTATCGTAGCAGAAGAGGTTATATTTAAACTTACGAGCCTTTGGGAATATAAGAAAACCGTCCAGTGTTTGTCGTATCTCGCTATAATAGAGTCTCAGTACTTTTTTGACGCCATTTTGGACTTCATTCTATGTTATCTTAAGTGAATCAGATGGTAAGTGTTGTGCAGTTATTAAGATACAAAATTTAACATATGATCCCTTGAGAATTTATCATTTTGTTGTAACTTAGGTGACCTAGATATATGACAGTCTTAAATCACCAGTTACGAGGAAAATATAACGTAGGGTCTTTTAAGAATCCATTATTTTGCCTTACAGATGAACCAATTAGAATTCGATCTTATAATTACGAGAGAATTATAACTTACGGTGGGTTGGGTGGCAGAGATTCTTCAAGTGATCCGATATTATTTTACCTTTACCTGAGATTCTTTGGAACATCATTAAGTTAACTGTTAATGTTTCAGTGTACCAAGAGTGGCCCCCATCCCCACCCCCACCCCCACCCCCACCCCACCACCTCTCCTTGGCCTCACACCACAAGCCTCGGTGAGTCTGATTAATTTTATGGCAGCGGTGATTAGTATCATTCAAATTGGGTTTTTATGTCCAGCCAGGCCCATAAAACCTACCAAGGTGAGGACTGTAGTGCAACCTGAGAGTCGTAAACCTGGTGGGGGAATGTTGATGATGATGTGGGATGGGGTGCCTGTGTGGGAAGCGAAGGGGGTGCCTGGTAGTGGTTAGGTGATAGTTGTATGGTAGTAGATGGTGGTAATAATAGTTGGTAACGGTAGCTAAATGGTGGTAGTTGTGGTGGTTATGGTGGTGGTGGTTAGGTGATGGCTGGGTGGTAGTTAGATTGTGGTTAATAAGGCCTTTTAACAACAAAATCCACTCGTATAAGGGTGTAACGCGCGTTGATTGGTGGTCCTCCTATTTGGTTAAATTTAGGTTAAGTTGGGTTAGGTTAGGCTGGGTTAAGTTAAGTGTAGGTTACGTTAGCTTAGGTTAGGTTAAGTTAGGTCAGGTTGGGTTAGGTTAAGTGTAGGTTACGTTAGCTTAGGTTAGGTTAAGTTAGGTCAGGTTGGGTTAGGTTAAGTGTAGGTTACGTTAGCTTAGGTTAGGTTAAGTTAGGTCAGGTTGGGTTAGGTTAAGTGTAGGTTACGTTAGCTTAGGTTAGGTTAAGTTAGGTCAGGTTGGGTTAGGTTAAGTGTAGGTTACGTTAGGTTAGGTTAGGTTAAGTTAGGTCAGGTTGGGTTAGGTTAAATGTCTTTTAGATTAGGTCAAATATATATTAACTTAGCTACTTATTTAAAGTTAAGTTAGGTTAGGTTAGGTTAGGTCAAATATAGATTAACTTAGATACTTAGGTTATATAATCAAGAAGGAGTTAAGTTTGTGTTTATCGATAGTGAGTGAAGGAGGCAGTTTAAGGTGTGTTAAATTTTATGGCTCTAATTGGCCAGTTTATAACTCAGCAGTGACCGGCTGTTGGGAGGGCCAGTTCATAAGTAGAGATTGACTGTTGTTAAGTGGAAATAGAGCGTCACCCAGAGTCCCAAATGACCCTATGGTAAAATTTTGTCTTAAGTGGAAATATGAGAACCTGACTGACTTAGATATGGATGGATTCTCAAAGGTTCATACGTTAATATTTTGTTCTCGTAAGTGGAGATAAGAGAACGTAACTTAACTCAATTAAACTACGACACAAAGATGGATTCTCAGTGGTGTTTTGACGTTAAATATTCCTCGTAATTGAACATGTATTAATAAGAGGAAGTAAAAAAAAGGAAAGAAAAAATTAAGGTCTTAAAATGGCGTCAAAATTGCAGTGTGACTATAAATTAATTACTGTAGATAGGAAAATGGAATTGATGTGGTTGTAGTGTGGCCAGGGTCGTGGTTGTAGTGTGGCCAGGGTCATAGTTGTAGTGTGGCCAGGGTCATGGTTGTAGTGTGGCCAGGGTCATGGTTATAGTGTGGCCAGGGTCATGGTTATAGTGTGGCCAGGGTCATGGTTATAGTGTGGCCAGGGTCATGGTTGTAGTGTGGCCAGGGTCATGGTTGTAGTGTGGCCATGGTTGTAGTGTGGCCAGGGTCATGGTTGCAGCTCATTGTCACCTTATTGGTCAGCTGTGAGATACCTCTTGAGAATTTACGACAGACACGTGAAGGTTTGTTGATCTCCTTTGGCGGGCTTTTTGTTGTTGACGTTTAACAGCTGATTGTGTGGCTCAAGGTTTGTTGATGTTTAACAGCTGATATTGAGGGAGCGATGGAGGGAGAAAGGAAAAAAAGGAAGGTATGATGGTAGGAGGAGGAGGAGGACACAGCGTGAAGAAGGTAACTGTTAGAGGGAGAAGATTGTGGCTTATCACGTGCTCCTCCCGCCCACCGCACCGTGAAGACTGCACGTGCAACTTCTACATTCTACAACCTCCTCCCCCTGCACTGTCTGGGGGGAGGGGGAGGTGGTGGGGGTTACGTCAGGAGGAGGTTGGGGGGGGGTGGGGGTGGTTCTTAGGTACCTCACCACCACAACAACTACGACCCAAACAAGCACTTAAACGACCCGCCCGTCTGAGTGGTGGGCGTGAGCGATAATGGATCGTTTGTGTGCCCCTACTGGTTAAACGCTCCTTAACGAGAGGAGGATAGTTAGGTTACCGCGCGCTGCTAACTACTTGTACCTGGAGTGCGTCGGATTACCTGTCAAGTAAACCAAACAAGCAGTTAGTGTGTTGTTGTGACGTCTGAAATGGGAAGGAGAGGGAGGGAGGGAGGGGTAGAGGGAAGGGAAGGTGAGATGGAAGGGTGATGGTGAGGGAAGGGGGTTAAGGGATGCGGGTGAAGAGATGATGGGGAGTAGGAGGGGTAGTGAGGGAAGGAGAGGGAATTCGTTGTTATAGTACACAAGAGGGAAGTCGAACACCTGATATATCTCGAACATTGTACACATAAAAGAGGGAGATAGGTGAGAGTGGGAGGGGAGAGGAGGAAGGAGAGTGAGGGGGCAGAGGGAGGAAGGAGAGGAGGGGGGAGAGGAGGAAGAGAAAGGGGAGGGGAGGGTGAGATGGAGGGAGGTAGAAAGGATAAGAGGGAAGATGAGAGTTAGTGGGGGGAGGGAGGGAAGGAGAGGGAGGGAGGGAGAGAAGGAGGGCGGGGGTTTAAGAGACAATACCAAACAAGGCAATTATGTACGTCGTTGTTTTCCTAATTACCTAGTGGTAGTTAACGTGTGTGTGTGTGATGAGAGAGAGTGATAGTTTTAACCCATAAACTAACTATGACCGCCAGCATAGTACTAAACAAACTTAACGACCACAAGGAGGTAATTGGTTGTTTGTGTACCGTAAAAAAAAAAAAAAAAACAAAGAGCTACTTGAGTGTTTGTGATGTGCATTAAATGTTTTATTTGTTTGTTTTGTTGGTGATATAGTAGTGGGGGTGCAGTGTGTATTGCTGCCTGTTTGATTAGTACTAATGATGGTGATAAAAACACACACACACACACACACACACACACACACACACACACACACACACACACACACACACACACACTACCACTGCACCAGCACTATGCTCTGTGTGCACGAGCGTCCCTGTGCACGTGCGTGACTGTGTACGGTAGCCTGAGTGTACACGAGGTAATAAAGAGAAAAAAGCAAAGAAGAGAGGACAATAAAGGAGGAGGTGGAAGAAGAAGATTACTGCGGACAATTAATGATATAAGCTTGCCGGGGAGGGGAGGGGTGAAGGGGGGGGGTGGGGAGAGGGAGGAGGGGTGGGAGGGGGAGGGGGTGTGGGAGAGGGGGTATTGGGTGGAAGGAAGAGGCTGGGGAGGAGGAGGGGATGAAAGTACGGGTGTGAGAGAGGGGGAGGGGTGAAGAAAGGGGTGTGTGGGAAGGTGAGAAGGGGCTGTGGGAAGGAGGGGTAAGGTTGATTGGTGGAGGGAGAGAAAGAGGAGGGAATGAAGGAGCGATGAAGGATATATAACCTGGGCCATTGTGTCTAGACATTTGTCTCTTCAATAAGCGCATTATGTCCCAAGGTGCTATAGGGGTGAGGATCTTACCTGACCCCTTGAGTGTTGAGGTTAATTACAGGTGTGTTGACATCCCCCACAATCAGTCCCTCGCCTCTGGGGGCTTTTGGGGACTGGTCAGATGGGCCCCAGTCCTAATAGACCCCAACCTTACTTATCTTAACTTCATTTAAGATCACCAACCTAAATCACTCAACCTAACCCAACCCAACCAAAACTCAACCCAACCCAACCTAACCTAACCTAACCAAAGGGGGTTGTCACCAGGCTAAAAGGTGCTGTGGTTAATTACAGGTGTTAGGCATGCCTGCACCCTGACCATCACCAGGCGGCCTTAAAACCAGGTTAGGTATTCGGTAATGGGCAGGAGTAGATAGATAGATAGATAGATAGATAGATAGATAGATAGATAGATAGATAGATAGATAGATAGAAAGATAGGAAAGAGACTCTACGTACATACATACATACATACATACATACATACATACATACATACATACATACATACACACATACATACATAAAGTGAGTCGCATAGATACAGTAGGTAGGAGGGGGAGGGAGAGAGGGTGAGGGAAGGGGGAAAAGGAGAAGGGGGAGAGAAGAAAGGAAAGGTAAAGGAAATGGGAGAGAGAGAGGGAAGAGAAGGAGGGGTGAGAGATAGGGGAGGAGGTTAGAAAAGGTGAGGTTAAGGGGAGGAGGAGGAAAGCCCATCACCTAGAAGGGAAGAAGACATATAGGGGAGGGGAGGGGGAGGAGGAGAGAGGAGGAAGGTGTAGATAGAGGCCAAAGAGGGAGGAATGGGGGTAAGTAGGTAGGTAGGTAGGGGCAGGGAGGGAGGAGGGAGGAGGGGGGGCAAGGTGTAGTAATGGAGGACCTGTGTTTGGGTAGCGGCGTGGATAATGGTGAGGCAGCTTGTAGTAAGCCAGCGGCGGCAGTCACCTTGTGGGATACTGGCCGTGTCTGAGGACCAGCAGGTGGTGATGACTGATACATCTTTGTGTGACGTAGTTGAGTTTGACGGACCAGGAGGAGGAGAGGAGGAGGAGGAGGAGGAGGAGGGAGAGGAGGAGGAGGAGGGGAGGAGGAGGAGGAGAAGAGAAGGAGGAGGAGGAGGAGGAGGAGGAGGTGGAGGAGAGAAGAGAAGGGGAGAAGTAGTAGGAGGGGAGGAGGAGGGGGTAGCGACCAGGACACAGGGGAGGAGAGATGACTCAGGTATTGTGTAAAGGGATGGACTGTTGGGAGGGTGCTGGGTGTGTCTGGTGGAGGAGGAGGCATGAAGAAGCAGAGGAGGAAAGAAGACGAGGGGGTGGATAAGATGGAGGGGCAGGAGGAGGGGGGTGGAGGGGTAGAGGAGGAGGAGGGTAAGGGAGGGGGGAGGTAAGGAAGGGGTAGAGGGGGGAGGGAGGGAGGGTATGGAGGGGTAGAGCGGGGAGGAGGGAGGATGGGAGGGGGAGGGTAAGGGAGGGGTAGAGGGGGGAGGAGGAGGTAGGGAGGGGTAGGGGGAAGGAGGGAGGGTAAGGGAGGGGTAGAGGGGAGGGGAGGGTATGGAGGGGGAGGAGGGAGGTGGAGGAGGTAGAAGGAGGGAGGGGTAGAGGGGGGGAGGAGGGAGGTGAGGGGTAGAGTTGGGGAGGAGGGAGGGGGGTGGAGGGGGGGAGGGGGTGGAGGGGTAGAGGGGGGAGGGAGGGGAGGGTAGGGGAGGTAGAGGGGAAGGGAGGGAGGGTAGGGAGGGGTAGAGGGGGAGGGGAGGGTAGGAGGGGTAGAGGGGGGAGGAGGGAGGGGTAGGGAGGGGTAGAGGGGGAAGGAGGAGGTAAGGGAGGTAGAAGGAGGAGGGTATGGAGGGGTAGAAGGAGGAGGGGAGGGAGGAGGGTAGTCGGTGCTTAAGACCATCCAACATGGCGCTATTACAACCATTGGTAGTTTACAGTCCCCACCGACACTCACTTCCCTGCTGCTTATGGCACGTGTGTGTGTGTGTGTGTGTGTGTGTGTGTGTGTGTGTGTGTGTGTGTGTGTGTGTGTGTGTGTGTGTGTGTGTGTGTTAGACTGGTCACCCAACGAATGGTAATCAGAGATCTCAACACTCCTCTTGTTCTCCTTCTCCTCTCTCCTCTCCCTTTTTTCACCCTCACCCCTCCCTATCTCCCTCTCCTCCCTCCATCCTTCCCATCTCTCCTCCCTCCTTCCTCCTCCTTCCCCATCCTCCTCCTCCTCCTTCTCCCCATCTCCCCTCCTCCTCCCCCTCTCCTCCTCCTCCCTCCTTCCCCTCCCACCTTGAGTCATAACCCATTATTTCCTTATGTATGAAAATCTTATATATTTATAATTATACATAGAAGAATTAATTACTCTATTTTAGTACCAGGTGTAGACAGACAGACAGACAGACAGACAGACAGACAGACAGACAGACAGACACACAGACAGACAGACAGACAGACAGGGCATCATTGAACAGTTCCGTTACTATTTCTCAATGTGTTTTTATTTATTTTTGTTCTTCTTCCTCAGTGTCATTGTTCACTAGGTTGTCCGTGCGTTCGTTTATCTGTCCGTGTCTTGGTCTGTCTGTCTGTCTGTCCGTGCGTGCGTTAATCTGTCCGTGTCTGTGTTGCTTCATCTGACCCTTTACAAATCTTATCATCTTGACTGTGTGTAGTGTTTAAGGGTTCAGGAGGAGGAGGAGGAAGAGAAAAAGAGGAGGAGGAGGAGGAAAGGAAAAGAAGAAGAGAAGAGGAGGAGGAGGAGGAGAAGAAAAGAAAAGGAGGAAGAGGAATGTGAAAGGAGGAGAAGAGACGAGACGGGAGAGGATTGATAGATAGAAATTACCATTGCAATAATTATACATTTGCCAACTAGACATAATCCTGTGAGCTGTGTCCTCTTAATATAACTATGTTGTACTGCTTCCCTCCCTTATGTATGTCAACAACACTGTAAAATATGTATATACTTATAATATATAGGTTAAAAAATAGAAACTAGATAAAATAAATAAATATGGAAGTGATAACATGTTCTTATTACCACCATGTTACATAATACTTCCTTGAGATAAATTTATAGTGTATATATCAGGTGAGATGAGGAGAAAGGGGGAAGAGGGGAGAAAAACGAAGGGGGAAGATGGGGAGAAAGAAGAAGGGGGAAGATTAAGGTTTTTGAGAGGTGGAGGAGGGTAGTAGGAAGAGGAAGAGGAGGAGGAGGAGGAAGGTGAGAGGGAGAAATGGGGAGAAGAAAGAGGAAGGGGAAGATCAAGGTTTTAATGGAGGAGGAGGTAGTAGGAAGAAGAGGAGGAGGAGGAGGAGGAGGAGGAGGAAGAGGAGGAAGGAGGAGGAGGAGGAGGAGGAATGAGGCTGGCAAAAGAAGTATGTTGATAGTCGTGTGGATCTTCTCTGAGGCTTACAGCGTCACGGGTTAATGGTACCCACCACTGAATAGGCTTGGCCGCCCAAACATAACAAGCTAACAACCAGCCCATGGCAAAAACAACAACACAGATAAGTTTGGCTGACATTTGACATGTGCAAAAAAACAAAAACCATGATGCTACACAATCAACCACAGGCACAATAATCACAAAATACCACCATAACCACAGCAGCCACCACCACACCACCATAGCACTACTTGACCAAGCAGCCACACATACACTGACCACTTACATAACCATGCCGTCACCTGACAAGAAACAAAAACCCCAATACCCTATTTAAACCTCCTCCCCCCTCTCCCTGTCATCCCCCTCTTCAACGCGGCGACGCATAACTCTAACAATACATGGCAAAGGTCCGCCTTGGTCATCCAGTCATCCACGCAGCGTTGAGACTCTGGTGATGGTCTTGTGTTGTGTGAGTCTTATTGCGTTGTATAATTTAGGGGTGATGGGGGTGATAGTGGGGTGATGTGGAGGGAATGGAGGGGTTGGTGAAAGAGAGAGAGAGAGAGTCACACACACAGGAGGTATAATAACCCGGAATAATGTAACATCCTATTGTGGCCATATTTGTGGTCGGGGGGAGGTGGAGGGGCGGTTGGGGGTGGAGGAGGGGGAGAAAGGGCGGATGGGGGTGAGAGGAGGTGGGTGTATAGAGAGGGCTTGGGTGGAGAGAGAGAGAGAGATGAGAGAGAGAGAGAGAGTTAAACCAATACAAAAATACTATAATTTGTTTAACCTTCATTGATTGTGTTTGTTTACGCCAAGAAAATTAAAACAAACAAACAAACAAATTTATAATAATAACATTTAGTGTTCTGTAAGACTTTCCATAAAGCTGGACGGGGTGAGGAGGAAGGAGGCATAGGAGGGGGGTGAGTAGGAAGGAGGCATAGGAGGGGGGTGAGGAGGAAGGAGGCATAGGGGGGTGGAGGAGGAAGGAGGCATAGGGAGGGGGTGAGGAGGAAGGAGGAAGGGGGGGTGGGAGGAGGAAGGAGGCAGGAGGGGGGTGGGGAGGGAGGAAGGAGGCATAGGGGGGTGGGGAGGAGGAAGGAGGCATAGAGGGGGGTGAGGAGGAAGGAGGCATAGGGGGGGGAGGAGGAAGGAGGCATAGGGAGGGGGGTGAGGAGAAGGAGGCAGGGAGGGGGGGTGAGAGGAAGGAGGCAAAGGAGGGGGTGAGGAGGAAGGAGGCAAAGGAGGGGGAGGATAAGGAGAGAAACAGCTACAATAGGGGAGAAGGAGGAGACAGGGAGGCTAGGGAGTAGAGGAAGAAGGAGGTGGTGGGATGGGGGTAGGGAGGAGGGAAGGAGGAGGTACAGGGGGTGTAGGAGGAGAAGGTGCAGGAGGAGGGGTGGGGAGGAGGGGAGGTGCAGGAGGAGGATGTGGTACAGGAGGAGGGGAGGAGGTGGGAGGTACAGGAGGAGGGTGTAGGAGGAGGAGGGCAGGAGGAGGGGTGTGGGGAGGAGGAGGTACAGGAGGAGGGGAAGCAGGAGGAGGGGTGTAGGAGAGGTGGAGGTACAGGAGGAGGGGGTGTAGGAGGAGGAGGAGGGTGTAGGAGGAGGAGGAGGTGTAGGGAGGAGGGAGGCAGGAGGAGGGGGTACAGGAGGAGGGGGTACAGGAGGAGGGGGTACAGGAGGAGGGTGTAGGAGGAGGAGGGGGTACAGGAGGAGTGGGCAACAGGAGGAGGGGGTACAGGAGGAGGGGGTACAGGAGGAGGGGTACAGGAGGAGGGTGTAGGAGAGGCCGTGTCTTTGATCATCTCAGGGATGCTGTGGCGGATGCTCATTACAAGACCCATTGAGGGATGTTATTGTGGCTGTGTCGTGCTGGGGGGTCCTGGGTGATGTGTTGGAGGGTGTAGTGGGTGTCCCCAGGAGGTGGTGGTGGAGGTGTAGTGGGTGGTAGTGTCCCGTGAGGTGGTGGAGGGTGTAGTGGGTGTCCCCGTGAGGTGGTGGAGGTGTAGGGTGGTAGGGGTGTCCCCCGTGAGGTGGTGGAGGTGTAGGGTGTTCCCCGTGAGGTGTTGGGTGGGTGTAGTGGGTGGTAGAGTGTCCCCGTGAGGTGTTGAGGGTGTAGTGGGTGGTAGAGTGTAGGTGTTGGTCATATACCTTCATTACAGTGTTACACCTGAGGATATACACAAGACACAAACCTTATTAAATTGTTCTCACCCCGAGGAAGAGGAGGGGGGAGGGAGGGAGAGGGGGGAGGGGGGAGGGGCATCAGTGTGGTAGTGGGGAGACAACTGTGTTTACATTGTTATTAACTATGTCTTCACACACACACACACACACACACACACACCCAGAATGTTGTGTTGATGAATGTTGTGTAAGTGAATGTGCGTGAGCGGTGGGCGGTGTTACAGAGATGGTTAGGACTGGGCGTGTAGGTATGGGTGGCGTGGTGGGTGTCAGCAGGGTCAGAGTGGGCGGGTGGGCGTGAGTCAGTATAAGGCGTGATAGTCCAGGATCTTCACCATCTGTCGTTCTGGATCAAGAGGCGCCATGTCCTGGGGAAGGGGTGGGGTGGGGGTGGGGGGGGGAGGATTGAATGGATGGATGGGGAGGATGTGTCGTAGAGAGGAGGGTGATGGGTGTAGGGGAAAGGGGGAATGGAATATGACCCCTTTACCTTCACCCTAAATTCCTGTTACCCCTCACTCAAGACCAGCCCCTGACTCCATCACCCTAGGACTACTATCTTGTTCCTACGCTCACCCTTTCCTTAGCTAGGCTCCCCTTCCCCTCACCCTAGATTCCTTCTCATTCTACCTCAGATACCCCTCAACCTAGGCCTACCATCGATCCTCCCCCCTTCACCCGCCGTCTGGCCTAGGGATCACCACCACAATATAGGCCTGGACTATCACAGCTGCCGCCACGCCCACCTCACGCCCACAACGCCCGCCCACAAAGACCCCTCACCCCGTCCAACCAGCCTACGACCCCGCCCACTGCATTTCTGGGTGGTATCTCTTCAACGGCATCTTCGTCCTTATGTCCACCGTGCCAGAAGGGTGAGACTGGCTTACACCCTCACACACGCCTCACCATTTGCATCTCCCATCCTATTGAATTATATAAAATGGCTAACCGATCCTCATTGACAATTTTTTCTGATTTATTATACAAGAGTGACGATGATGCTGCTGTTGTTGTTGTTGTTGTTGATGGTGGTGGTGGTGGTGTAGTGGCGTGGCTTTTTTTTACCCGCCAAAATCGCTCGTTGGGTTTCACTTCATTTGAATAATTGTGAGTAAGTGTTGACTCTTTTTATCTAATTTCTGTTGTTGGCTCCATGTGTGTATTACTAGTGTGTGGCTCCATTGTGTGTGTGTGTTACCAGTGGTGTGGCTCCATGTGTGTGTTACCAGTGGTGTGGCTCCATGTGTGTGTTACCAGTGGTGTGGCTCCATGCGTGTGTTACCAGTGGTGTGGCTCCATGTGTGTGTGTTACCAGTGGTGTGGCTCCATGTGTGTATTACTAGTGGTGTGGCTCCATGTGTGTGTTACCAGTGGTGTGGCTCCTTACAAACATTACCAATTTTCACTCCTGTATATAAACAATAACAGTAACCAAGCCTATACAAAGGTCCTACTGGGAATAAACATCCTTGGTCAGTTTGCCTTATTGTTTACCATTGTTGTTTACCTCCACTATCTATCTACAGTACAGCCAACAACATTAATTCCCTTCAACCCGAGATGTAGGACATGTGATCTGGTAACACTGGGGGAAATGTTACCAGATTTGCTTTAAATGATCAGTTATTTCAGATTTATTATTGCAATTACCTTCAGAATCACTTGTTATTGAGAAAAATAAGACAATGCTGCCGGGGGTCTAGACTTACGATTATACACAACAGTCTCAGCAAGGCGTGGTACTAGGAGTCCCCAACAAGACTAGTCCTAGGAGTTCCAAATAATGCGTGGTCCTAGGAGTCCCCAATAATGCGTGGTCCTAGGAGTCCCCAACAAGACTAGTCCTAGGAGTCCACAATGCGTGGTCCTAGGAGTCCCCAACAAGGCGTGATCCTAGGAGTCCCCAATAAGACGTGGTCCTAGGAGTTCCCAACAAGACGTGATCCAAGGAGTCCCCAATAATGTGTAGTCCTAGGAGTCCCCAATAATGCGTGGTCCTAGGAGTCCCCAATAAGACGTGGTCCTAGGAGTTCCAACAAGGCGTGATCCTAGGAGTTCCCAACAAGACGTGATCCAAGGAGTCCCCAATAATGCTTGGTCCTAGGAGTCCCCAATAAGACGTGGTGCTAGGAGTCCCCAATAAGACGTGGTGCTAAGAGTCCCCAGCTGTCGGCGTGAACATAAAACAATATCAAGTGACACAGTACATCCCCTTGGGGAACCTCTTGTACCTCGACGACATGTGGAGTCCCGTCTACCACAGCTTAAACCAGGAAGATCATGTGTGTGTGTGTGTGTGTGTGTGTGTGTGTGTGTATGGTCGTGTTTAGTATCGTGGAGTGTTTTGTGGTCGTACGTGGTGGCGATTCTGTTGTCGTGGTTATAAGCCGTTTTGTAGAGGTATTGTGTTAGTGGTGGTCGTTGGGTCGTTGTGTTTACGTTGGCATGAAAGTGGTCGTATTGAAAGGTCTCTGTGTTTGAAATCGCCTTTGTGGTCGTGGTTCTTAATCGCCTTTGTGGTCGTGGTTCTTAGTCGGTTTGTGGTCGTAGTTTTAAAGCCATAGTATCATGTCGTTGAAGTCATAATTAGTGACGTAATGGTCGTTGTTAGGTCGTTAATGAATGAGAATCTAACCGAACCGAAGTGAACCAGACCGAACCTGTACATCGATCACTATAGAACCGGAATGAAGCAAACGCCGGTAGTTCTGCTTAGCAACAGGAGGTCTTGCAACGCGGAACGAACGGCTTAATAAACAAAACACCAAAGACGTTCACCCATGTTTCTCGTTATTGGGGGGCGGTCCTGTAATGGCGTCAGGTAGGTGTGTCAGGGCAGGTGTGTCAAGGCAGTTGTGTTAAGGCAGGTGTGGCAGGGCAGGTGTGTCAGGGTAGGTGTGTTAGGGTAGGTGTGTCAGGTAGGTGTCAAGGTAGGTGTGTCAGGGCAGGTGTGTCAGGTAGGTGTGTCAGGGCAGGTGTGTTAAGGCAGGTGTGTGCAGGTGTGTCAGGTAGGTGTGTCAGGGCAGGTGTAAGGCAGGTGTGTCAGGCAGGTGTGTCAGGGTAGGTGTGTCAAGGTAGGTGTGTCAGGGCAGGTGTGTTAAGGCAGGTGTGTCAGGCAGGTGTGTCAAGGCAGGTGTGTTAAGACTAGTATACCATGCGTAACAAGTGTCATGGCGGCAATATGAGATCTCTGCAACGCGGCGACGGTGACGAGTGTTCTGCCGCCTCTCTCATCTTACCCGCCAGAGGAGGTCACACACACACCACACACACACACACACACACACACACACACACACACACACACACACACACACACACACACACACACACTACTATTAGCCACCTTCACCGCCGCCGCCTGGTGACTACGAGGACGACCTGTTAACCCACCTTGACTACCTGGGGGCTGTTAGATGGACCTGGCAGCCACAAGGACGACCTGGTAACTCTTGAGGTCGACCTAATCCTCGAGTGACAAACCCAGTTGTTACTTGATGCTAAAAATATCTTACATAGTAGAGTCGAGTAGAGGAAACTGCGCTTATGTGTGTGTGTGTGTGTGTGTTTTTCTGTGTATGTGTGTCCTCCACCCACACCTCCCCACACTCCCACACCTCCCCCCCACTCACCAACCCCTCCCCCCCCACTCCAACCCCTCCCCATGCACCTATACACTTACCTCCACCACTACCTTCCTCCCCACCAGCACTCCCCGTCTCCCCACCACCACCACCTTCCTCCACCCCACCCGTCTCCCCACACCTGGGGTTGTCCACAGATAACACACCCTCCTACCTGAATCCCGCCGGTCCCCCACCAGCCGGGGATTACTGCTCCCCCGCCTCTCAAGGCCCGTGTAAGATTTTAATTTGTCGCCTTTCACTGAGATCATCTACCTGTGAAAGACCAGGATACCCTCCCTCCCTCTCCCTCCCTCCCCTCCCTCCCTCCCTCCCTCCCTCCTCCCTCCCCTCCCTCTGTCTCTTCCTCCTCGTTCTTCTTCCTTCCATCTCCCCCCCATCTGTCTCTTCTTCCCTTACCTCCCCCTCCCCCTTCCCTCCATTCCTTTTTTCTTCTCCTTTCCCTCCTCTCTCATGTTCCTCCTCCATCCTTCCTCTCCTTCTCCACCCTCTCTTTTTTCCTTTCCCTCTTACTGTCCTGTTCCTTATCATTCCTCACCCTTCCTCCATCCTTCATTTCGTCTTTCCCTCTTCCCCCGTTCCTCTTGTTATTCCTTCCACTCCCCCTCGCCTCTACTCCTCTCCTACCTCCTTCTCCCTCTTCTCCCCCCCCCCTCCTCCCTCCCCTCCCTCCCTCCCTCCCCTCCTCCTTCCCTCTTTCCCATCTTTATTTTTCCGTCAATGACTTTTTTCGCTTTTGGAGGCGCCTGACAAATCTGGGAGGGAGGAGGGGAACGAGAAGTCTTCTAAGCTTGTGATTGTGTTGGAGTCATTTTTCTTATAGGTATACATGTGTAAGGGGAGAAATAGTGATGGGGGAAGGTTAGGGAGTGGGGTGATGGGAGATATTATGAGCCTTTTGTGACCAGGGTGGTAGTGGTGGGGGGTGTGAATGGGTTGGGGAGATGGTAGTGGTGATGGTGGTAGTTGGTGTGGTGGTGATGGTAATAGTTGTGGTGGTGGTGTGGTGTTGTTGGTAGTGACTATGATGATGGTAATTGTGGTGTTGGTAGTTGTGGTAGTTATAGGTACAGTGAGTTCATGAATTATTGGATATTGGTTGAATGAGTAGATGAGTGGATGGATATAGATTAAGTGGGCGGACGGTGGGTTGGACGGGTGGGTGGACGGGTGGGTGGGCGGTTGGGTGGGCGGGTGAGGGAGAGTGTGTTAAGGAAATAATTAAATATTTTTTACCTTTTCTTATGTTTTTGGCGCCATTAAAAGTCATTTAATAATCTCTTTAAGACAGAGTTAGTGTGGCTGTCTGTCCTTTCTGATCCAGCCGGGTGTGTAATGCTGTGTGATGGTGGTGGTAGTTGTGGTGTTGGTAGGGGTGGTGGTGGTGGTGGTAGTAGGGGTGATGGTGGTGGTGGTGGTGGTAGCGTAATAGAGGTGTTGGAGCTGTAGGAGAGAGAGATGGGTCACGTATTCGGGAATACCCCTGGCATGTGACGTCACAGGTGGGTTAATGGCCAGTACGTCGTATCTCTCTCTCTCTCTCTTTCGTGGTGTATCTATTCAGTTATGTCTCGTAGCTATAATAATTTTCAATCTTCTATAACCCAAAACAAAAGCGATAACAAAATGCTGTCAGCTGAGTTTCTTTGCGTTTATAACAATGTCAATCCCCCCCAAAAAAATAATAAATCCTATATCATATCGAAGGTTACTTACGTTTATAATAATTTCCAATCGTCTATAATAAAAACAAACAAAGAATAACGAACTCCCTACTAGTTGCAGGTTTCCCACGTTTATAATAATTCCCAGTCATTTATAACCCCTCCAAAACAATAATGAAGCTGCCTCCTCCTCCTCCTCCTCCTCCAAGGCAGAGTAACACTATCACTTTAGATAAAAAAATACCGGTTCGCGTTTAGGCAACAGAGATATCCCGTGTCGAGCTTCTGTACAAAAACATCCTCCTTTTTTTAAACTCTCTATATTGGGTACATATTAACGTAACCTGGGGCGCTAGATAGTATGTGTCTTGGCTCTCTGTGTGTGTGTGAGAGAGAGAGAGAGAGAGAGGCACCCATTACTGAACAGACTCTTAAAGGACTACGCACTATTACCCTTCAATGGCCTTTACTCATCTATAACCACCTCCTAACTGTCCATAGCTACTCATTGTACCCCCTAACCACCTTCTAACTATCTAACTACTCCCTTGTACCCCCTAACCACCTTCCTAACTATCCTAAACTCCCCCACCTAACTACTCCTACCCTACACACTTCTCCCCCATCCTTCCTAACTATATCCAAGGTACAACTACCACTATTCTAACTACCCTAACAGCCTCGTTCAAGAGTACAAATCACCCTCCCTCCTGGCTGGGCGGGCGGCGTCAGTGATGTGGTTTGTGAAGTAATAGACCTGAGAATGTAATGTCGTGGCGGATCGAGTGACGGCCCCCAGAACCTACTTGACAGGGTCTGCAGCTGTCTCCCCCTACCCCCCCTTCCCCCTTTACCCCCTACCCTTTCCCTACCCTTGACATGGTTTTGTTTACCTCTGTCTCAAGCCTGCCTTAACCCACCCACTTGTTTCGTCTCTTTAATAATAATAATAATAATAATAATAATAATAATAATAATAATAATAATAATGATAATAATAATAATAATAATAATAATAATAATAATAATAATAATAATAATAATAATAATAATAATAATAATAATAATAATAATAATAATAATAATAATAATAATAATAATAATAAATAATGATATTAAGAATAATACTAATAATAATAACAATAATGATGATGATAATAATAATAATGATAATAATAATAATAATAACAATAATGATGATGATAATAATAATAATAATAATAATAATAATTATAACAATAATGATGATAATAATAATAATAATAATAATAATATAAAAAATAGTCATGATTTTTTATGTTGTTTAAAATATGACTACTACTACTACTACTACTAATAATAATATATACTACTAATACTAATACTACTTGGCAACCTTAAGTTTCTGGCGTTTATAGTAATACGTCTTCGTTTCAATCGTTTATAACTCAAAACAAAAGTAATAACAACTGCTCGTCAGCCTCTAGTGTATCGTTTCTGAAAGAATATTCGTTTTTATGTCGTTTATTAATAAAAACTAAGTCAGCAGTTACTCGCCTCCATAATAGTACTTGTTTTTATGTCGTTTATGAATAAAAACAAGAGTCAGCTCAGTTTCAGGCGTGTATAATAACACTTGTTTTTATGTCGTGTTTAACTTAAAAAACAAAAAGCAGTCATGACCTAATCTGTTTCTAGCGTCTATATTTTCAAAACAAAAAAATGGCGTCTATTGTTTTTTTTCCAATCGTCTATAACCTCAAACAATAACAAGTCATCAATAAGGCATTACGTATTTATTTTTGGGCTCTAATCTTTAAACTCGTAAAACAAATGAGTGTCGGTGTTTCAGAGAGAGAGAGAGAGAGAGAGGTTAAGTGTAGGTGGGCGGGTGTATTGTGTTACACCTACACCGATGTTTTGTGTATATCGGAGCTCTTAGGTGTACGTAACATGAAGTGTACCTTGTTTGATGTGGTTAAGTATACGTCTTTGTTGGTACGAAGCTAGTGAACACACACACACACACACCTGCCTTGTTAAGTGAGTGCAACAACCTACCTGTAGTTCTTAAGTGTTTGTTTAAGTAAGGACACTTGACGTATACCTGTGGTTATTGACGGCCGTGGAAGTGGACAGGTAAACAGGTGTTGGGAGGGTAGTGGCTTAATTGTTTACGCCTGTTCGTCCGTATGTCTGTCTTACCTCCATCACCCCAACCTCCACCCCACCATCTCCCTCCTACAACACCACCTCCCCTTCTCCCCCAACACACCTCCACCACCGCCACCTTCATTCACCCATACGACACCACTACCTTCCCATCTTCCCCCTTAATCCCACCATTCTTCCCCCCTCTACTCTCCCCTTCCTCCTCCTTCCTTTCCTCCCCTCCCTCCTCCCACATGATCTCATCCAGACCTTAACAAGACATCAATTGAAATCCTAATTAAACACAGCCAAATCCTGCCTCTTAATGCCACCCTAATCCACCGCCATCCCAGGGATTATCCAGAGCTAAGCCACACCTACTCACCTTCCTAATCCAGGTGTAATCCACTGCCTGGGATGAGAATAATCCCTCCACCTTCTTCACCACCACCAGGTAACTCCCACCTTCCTCCTCCATTCTCTCTCTCTACCTTTCTTCTCCTCTTACCCCTCCGTTTCTTCCCCTGCCTATCCTCTCCTTCTCCCCTGCCCTCTTCCCTGCCCTTCCCCTCCCATTTCCCATCCCTCTTTCCCTTTCCCATCCACACTCCCTGCTTCCCTTCCTCGTTCCTCTTTCTTCCCTGCTGTCTCTCTATGACTTTTAGGGAGATCGCTGTCAGATGATCAGATATTCTGTTGTTTTCTCTATAATTCGTGCCAATCAGAGACCCCGGCATCTGATGGGGGGAGGGAGGGAGCCAATCAGAGACCCCGGCATCTGATTGGGGAGGAGGAGCTAATCAGAGACCCCAGCACTGATGGACCAGGGGAAGGAGGAACCAATCCAGAGACTCCATAAACATGGACCAAGTTCTTCTAATGTGATGACAATTATCGCCTCGTAAAGCTTCCTCACCTGGAAACTACACCTGGCGCTAATGACTGACTGACTCTCCATTGTGTAGAACAAAAACAATCAATAGACAAAAATGAGTGACACTTAAAAAATAAAATCTCGCTTGAGAAAAACAGTATCAGTCAGGCGAAGAAAGACAGGGAGTGGTTAGGTTAGGTTTGGTTAGATCAGATTTTAGGTTAGATTTGGTTAGATTAGACAACATGCCGGACCGGTACCGTAAATTATTGGTATCCGTTCAGGTGGTATCGACTGGTAACCGATCTCAGTTTCGGGTACCTGGGCTAAATCCTCAGGTGGACCTAATCCTGTCGTCTAGTAATTAACAAGTCGAAAAATCCACAAAGATAAATCCCCAGACAATTAAGATTTTGAGAGTTAAATCTTACCCCCGCTTCTTCCTCTCCTCCTTTCCCCCTCCTTTCTCCTCTCCCTCCCCGTCTCTCCTTCACTTTTTCCTCTCTTCTCTCTCATTCCTCCCTTCCCTTTCCCTCTCCCTCTCTGCCTACTGACCCAAAGTCGTGGTGTTCTTCATTGTGTTTTGGTAGGGTTAGGTTGGGGAGGTTAGATTAGGGTAGGGTACTGGAGGGGAGGTTAGGTTAGGGAGGTTAGATTAGGGTATGTTACTGGAGGGGAGGTTAGGTTGGGGAGGTTAGATTAGGTAGGTACTGGAGAGGAGGTTAGGTTGAGGAGGTTAGGTTGGGGAGGTTAGATTAGGTAGGGTGCTGGAGGGAGGTTAGGTTGGGGAGGTTAGATTAGGGTAGGGTACTGGAGGGAGGTTAGGTTGGGGAGGTTAGATTAGGTAGTGGCTGGGGGAGGTTAGGGTAGGTCTGGAGGGGAGTTAGGTTAGGGTAGGGTACTGAGGGGAGGTTAGGTTGGGGAGGAGGTTAGGTAGGGTACTGGAGGGAGGTTAGGTTGGGGAGGTTAGGTTAGGTAGGGTACTGGAGGGAGATTAGGTTAGGTAGGGTACTGAGGGAGGTTAGGTTGGGGAGGTTAGATTAGGGTAGGGTACTGGACGGGAGGTTAGGTTAGGGTAGGGTACTGGAGGGGAGGTTAGGTTGGGGAGGTTAGGTTAAGGCTGGCGAAGTAAACTGATAGACAATGACATGGAAATTAGACTTACATAAATTAACAATGAACCAATAGATGAATAGATATGTACCAACTAATAGGAAACCAACGGAGAGATAATTAAATAGATATATATTAAGTAATTGGTAGTTAATAGACAGATAATTATACCGATAGATTGACAGACAGACAGATAGATAAAACTGATAGACAGGCCATCAACATCCATTGGCCTCACCAAAAAAAAACAGACCTCTACGTAAGATCCTCCCAACCAATCACAGCCCAGATACCAATCCCTCTAAACGCATGCTAGCCAATGAGCATCTTACAAGGAGTTAGGGTGGCGACCAATCAGAATCGAATGTCGAGTTAATTGGTGGACGTGTTGGGCGTGTTGATCAGAGGGCTGCCCAAGTCTCAAACACACTTAAGATTTTGGTTGTTGTTTTTGTCGTAAATGTGAGAGGTTAAGAGAATGTGGTTGGTGTAAGGTAGAGTCTTGAGGGGTAATTTCGATGCCATTTTACCCTTTAATTCCCTTGTCACCCTTTCTTTCCCTTTTCCACCCTGCTTATTTTTCTTTACTCTGTCCACTTCCCCTCCCCTACCCATTCCCTTATCAGTTTTCCATTTTCTACCCCTCTCCTTGTTTATTTCCTCCTCTCCTCTTTTCCCCTCCCTTCCCTTGTCAGTATCCCTCCCTCTCTACTTAGTGGTAATTAATCAGAAGATAAGGTTTGCTGCTGTTGGTAATTAAATGATTGATTAGGGTGAGTTTTTTGGACCTGACCACCGCTGGTTAAGGCCCATTAGTAAGGGAGGAAGGAGGAGAGGGGAGTGAGAGAGAAGAGGATGGTATTTAGGGAAGGGAAAGCTAGTAGAGGAGAGGAAGGGAAGGTAAAAGGAGGGAAAGAGAGAGAGACCTTACTTCTGGAATCTGATTTTTTTACTTATTTCTTTATTATTTATGCTCTCTCTCTCTCTCTCTCTCTCTCTCTCTCTCTCTCTCCTCCTACTTCTCCTTCCCTTCTTGGTACCAACACACACACACATACACACACACACACACACACACACACACACACACACAACACACACACACACACACACACACACACACACACACACACACTCAGACCAGACTGGATAATCCTCTACTCGACTCTTGAGGATTAGTAAATCGTCCCTTAGGATTAGCTGAGGTGGGATTACTGAGTTGTGAGGGGGAGGAGAGGTGAGGAGGGAGAAGAGAGAGGGAAGAAGGTAGGCAGAAGGAAATAGGAAGGAGTGAGAGGAATAGAAGAGGAAGAGGAAGTGAGGGATGTGGGGAAGAGGAGGGGAGAAGAGGCGTAAGGGAGGAGATGAGACAGGAAGAGCAGGGAGGTAAGAGAGGAGGGAGAGGGGAAAGAAAGAGGAGAGGAAAATGAAGAAAGAGGATGAGAAGGGATTGAGGGAGGGTATCCGTCAATTGTCTCTTCTCCCTTCTTTCTACTCTCCCTTGATTTACTCTACCTCTTCCCATACCTTTCTTTTTATCTTCTTTTCCTCTTCCTTCTCCTCTTCCTCTTCCTTCCTCTTCCTTCTCCTCTTCCCCTAACCTCCCCGTTTCTTCTTTTTATTTCCCTCCCACTTTGCCCTTGTCTCCCTTTCCATCCCTTTACCTGTCTTTCAATTTTGGTGTCGTTCTTCTTCTTCTTCTTCCAGCAGAATAGTTTAAAATTATCCTCTCTCTCTCTCTCTCTCTCTCTCTCTCTCTCTCTCTCTCTCTCTCTCTCTCTCTCTCTCTCTCTCTCTCTCTCTCTCTCTCTCTCTCTCTCTCTGCTCTCTGATCTATCCCTCTATTATTCCTCTCCTACTCCTCCTTCTCCTCCTCTCTTCTCTCTTCGTAACCAATCTTCCCTCTTTCCCCTCTCTTGATCTTCCTTTCGCCTCACTTCTTCCCCTTGTGCATCTCTCTCTCTCTCTCCTCTCCTCTCCCCTTTGGCCCCTCCCTCTTACCTTTCAACCTCTTTCTCTTGTCCTTCACTACTCCTCTCTCTCTTCCTCCTCCTCCACCTCCTCCCTCCTTCCTTCGCTTCAATTCGTCCCCCTGTGGATCTCTCTCTCTCTCTCTCTCTCTCTCCCCCCCCCCTCTCTCTCTCTCTCTCTCTCTCTCTCTCCTGTTCTTCTTTCCATTCTCATTTCTCCCTCTTCCTCCTCCCTCTCCACTTCTCTTCCTTCTTTCCATTCCCGTTCCTTCCCGCTCCTTCTTTCTTTCCAGCTCTTTTCCTCCTTTTCCAATCCTCCTCCTCCCCCCTCACCACCATTCTTCCTCCATTCCCGCCTCCTCCTCCTCCTCCCTAACCACACCCCCCAGCAGCGGACAGAGGGATGCTGGTGTTTGATTAATCTGCCGCTGTGTCCTCTGGTTCACCTGGAAATACATACGACGAATTTTTCTCCTGAGAATTGTTCCTGTGCTAATTGGCTTTGTACCACACCGGGGAGGGGGGTTACCTGGGGAAGGGGGGAGGGGAAGGTGAGGTATCTTTGGGTTAGGGAGAGGGTGGGGTAGGGGGTATCTTTGAGTTGGGGAGGTGGAAGAGGAGGAGATGGGGTGGGGTTACCTGAAAGGGGGTAGGAGGGAGGGTGAGGTATGTTTGAGTTGGGGAGGGGAATAGGAGGGGAGGTTGGAGTAACTTGACCAGGGGTGGGGCCTACCTGTGAATCTTGGGGGGTGAGGGAGTGCACCTGGGGATCTTGGGAGTGAGTGTATCTGGGGAGGGAAGGGGGGAGGTTACCTGTGAATTGAGGAGGGAGGGAGGATACCTGTGGTCCTGGGGAGGAAGGGGGTGAGGGGTGATGGGGGTGTCAGGGATGGGAGTGTTTGTCATAAGATATCTGGAGGGACAGGTGACAGGTAGATAATTGGAGGTGTGTGGACCATACAATCTCACTACAATATCTACTCCATTTTGAACCTCTAACCACACCACCACCACACCATCACACCACCACCACACCACACCACACCACCACACACCACCACACCACACCACCACACCACACCACACACCACCACCACACCACACACCACCACCACACCACACCACCACCACACCACACCACCATCATTGTGTTAGTCGTGGACATAAACATTATCCTCGCAGCTTCAACACCTCGTCAGGAACCAAACGCAGGTACTGACAAGGGTCTCGCTGCTGGCTCGGTCTCGTCCTGTTCACTCGACTTGTTGGTCCACCTGAAATTTTATGGCGTTTTCGTGGATAATTTGGTTTAGTATTGTTGTTTTTATTAGTTTTTTTTTATTTACTTGAGTTTTTATATTATTGTTTTTGTATTTCGTATTTTTCTATTTGTTGGTGAATTTATTACTGTATTTTTTTAAAACTTTTGTTGTATTTTTCTCTCGATTTTTCATGGATTTTTTCTTTGTTATTGTTGTTGTTGTTAATTGTATTGTTTTTTTCATGCACGTATTTATTTATTTTTCCTGAGATGTATTGATGTATTTCCTAAGCCAATAATACATCTGAATATTTTCCTGAATTTTCAAAGTATTTATTATTATTCTTATTTTTTTGTATTTGTTGAATATTCCTTAGATTTATGGTATATCCCTGACGTATAAACCCGCATATATATTGTCTAGAGGGACTTGTTCACGGACGGACGGACGGATGGACGTACAGCATCTTTTTCTCCCTCTTCCTCTCCTGTCCTTGAAATTGTTAGATATTTACTTATCTCTCCTTTCCTCCCTCTCCCCTCTCCCTCCCTCCCTCCGTGCTGTTGAAATTGCTCCCCGTTTCCTCACTCTTCTTCTCCTCTCTTTCCCTCCCTCACGTCCCTTCCTCCCCTCCCTTACGTTCCCTCCTCACCCTATCCCTCCCCACCCTACCCCCCCCACTCCAGACGTATCATTAAAAATAAGAATATTAATCCTCCTCGCCTTGCCACAGCCGCCACAGCCGCCACCGCCGCCGATCCGATGAACAACAAGTTAAGGTTCACGCCCCGGTGATCACTCTTCCCGCCGTTTTCATTTCGCGCCATGTTTTTTATTTTGACCTTTTTTGGCGCCAGTATCATCTCCCGCCGTTTTCACTTCCCGCGCTTTTTTATTTTTAGTTTTACGTGTCATTTTTCTCTTTGTTTACATATTTTTTTCCCCTCTCCCTTTTTCTGTTTTATTGGTCGGTCTTTATCTTCTATTATTTTCATTTATCGCTCTTTTTTCCCCCAGCTGATTTCATTTAATGCTCTTTTTTCCCTACAGTTAAGTACTCTTTTCCCCCCGACATTTTCATTTGACGCTCTTTTTTCCCCTACCATTTTCACTTAGCGTTCTTTTTTCCCCTCACTTCACTTTTTTTTCAATCTTCACGCCATTAGTTGTTGCCGCGGTTTTCTCTTAGCGGGGATTTTATGTTAACGTTGGGGGTGAGAGAGAGAGGGGAGGGAAGGGAGGGGAGGAGGGGTGACGGTGATGTGCCCCTTCCACCCACACCCCTACCATCACTCCCTACATCTCAACCCCAATCTCACCCTCCATCCCCTCACCCCTCCATTCCCCACCCCCACCCCTGGCTCTGTGTTTCATGCTACGTTCACCTCACTTGATGTTCTCTTCCCACTTCATCGTTTTTATTCTTTTTAATGTTTGTTTCTTCTCCTTTTATCTGGTATTTTTGTGTGTGAGGGTGAAGGGGGTGGGGGGTGAAGGGGTAGAGGGGAAGATTATATTGTTCTGATGGTTTGTTTATTATTATTATTATTATTATTATTAGTAGTAGTAGTAGTAGTAGTAGTAGTAGTAGTAGTAGTAGTAGTAGTAAAGGTAATTGATCTAGTTATTGTCTGTCATGTGATGTAATCAATACAGGTGTTGATTGTTATTTTTTACAAAGTTCACGCATGCGCAGTTGACTGTTTGGCAGAGACCAGCTGAAAGAAACTATAAGCGTATTTACGTTAATTTTCACTTTCTTCTTCTTCTTCTTCTTCTTCTTCTTCTTTCTTCTTCTTCTTCTTCTTCCCCTCTCCTCATTCTTCTCCTCCTCCTCCTCTTCCTTTATCTCTCTCCATCCATCTTCACTCTTCTCCTTCTTTCCATCCCCTCTTATTTCCCTCCTCTCCCTTCCTTTCTTCTCTTCCTCTCCCTGTCTCCTCCTCCTCACCACACAGGAGGCGCGGCGGGTCCTAGGCAGCTATTACCTTCATTTTTCCCCGCAGCTCAGAGTAAACGGGGGAAAATTTGAGCACCCTCGCCCTTTGACGATCTAATTCTCCCTGTTTCTCCCCCACCAACTTTCTTCTCTCCCCTCTTCCTACCATTCCATACTCTCTCTCTCTCTCTCTCTCTCTCTCTCTCTCTCTCTCTCTCTCTCTCTCTCTCCTTACGTTCCTTAGTCCCTTTTCCCCATCTTCTCCCTTCTTTCTCCCTCCCCATCCTCATCTCTTTTACTTCCCTCTCTTCACCCCCTCCCCACATCTCCTCCCTGCCTCTACCTCACTCCATTCTCCCACCTTCCTTCTCTCCCCTTCTGCATTCCCTCCCTCCTCTTCCCTTCTTCATTCCGTCCTTCTTCATCCATCATTCCTCATCTTCCTTTCCCACTTCCCACCTCCCACACAGTGTTAAAGGGCAGCAGGAAGAGGAGAAGGAAGAAGAAGAAGAAGAAGAAGAAGAACAGGAGGAGGAAGAAGAGGAAGAGGAAGAGGAGCGGGAAACATAATTGAATCTTCGACACGGCTCCTCACTGATCAAAAGAATTTACAAATGAATCCGTCGCCTCCCATGACGCCCTCCTCCCCTTCACCCTCCCTCACCTCCTCCTCACCATCACCTCTTCTCCACCCTCACCCTCCCCTCACCCCTCACCTTCACCTTACCCTCCTCCCCTCTAACCCCTCACACCCCCCCCCCTCACCACCCCTCACCTCCCCCCTTGATATCTGTTTTTGTGTATTTGTTTATTTTTCTGGTCTTGTTATTTTGTTTATCTCGTTGTCTTTGTGTGTTTGTTTTGGTTGGTGGTAGTTATGTGTCTGTATGTAGAGGTGGAAGAGTGTTTGTGTTTGGTTGAGTGTGGTGATGGTGTGTGGTGGGTGGTGTGAGTGTGGTGATGGGTGTGTGGTGGGTGGTTGTGTGAGTGGTGTGGTGTGGTGGGTGGTTGTATGAATGTGGTGATGGTGTGTGGTGGGTGGTTGTGTGAGTGTGGTGATGGTGTGGTGGGTGGTTGTGTGGAGTGTGGTGATGGTGTGTGGTGGGTGGTTGCGTTAGGTGTGTTAGTGTGGTGATGGTGTGTGGTGGGTGGTTGTGTGAGTGTGGTGTGGTGTGGTGATGGTGTGTGGTGGGTGGTTATGGTGGTGGTGGTGGTGTATGGTTGTGGTTTGGGGTGATGGTGTGTATTGTGTAGTGGTCTGAAAATGTGTATTTGTGTGAGATTTAGTTATGTGTATTGTGGTCTGTGTAGTAGAAGTAGTAGTCGTAGTTGTAGTAATGGTATTAGTAATAGTAGTAGTAGTAGCAGTAGTAGGAATAATAGTCCTTGTTATGTTATTCTTTTTCTGTTATCTTTATTCTGTTATTTTTGTTGTTTTTGTTTTGTTATTCTTATTCTTGTTCTGTTAGTCTTGTATTATTTCTGTTATTCCTGTTGTTATTCTATTATTCTTTATCCTGTTATTCTTGTTTTCTTATTCATGTTCACTTAATCTTGTTGTTATTCCTGTTCTATGTTCTTCTTGTTCACTTACTATTGTTCTTAATATTAAATATCCTAATACATAAGTAACTCATCTGTGTTGAGTTAGTTGAGCCTCAGATCTATGTGGTATTCAGTGACTTTAGCCTCATAGTCAATATCTGCAACTGTTGTCGTAGTAGTGGTGTTAGTCTTTATTTTTAAGCACCAGGTGAGGTGTTATTGGCTTATCACGCTCCACCACACCTCAAAGTTCCTCACCCTGATCTGCTGTCTGGGAGGGGGGGAGGTCCAGCCTGAAGGAGAGGTGGAAAGGGGAAATGGGATGTTTTAAGGATGGGGGAAAATAGAAGGGAGGAGGGAGAGGGGAAGGAGGAGTGAGAGGAAGAAAGAGAGGGAGGAAGTGATTGTAGAGGGAGAAAGGGAAGAAATGAACAAGGAGGAGAGAGAAAGAGAAAGGGAGGATGAATATAGGAAAGGAGGAAAGGGAGGGACATTTAACCTCTTTAAGGGGAGATAAGTAAGGGGGAGTGGCCTAAGAGAAGCCAGGGGGCAAATAACCTTTTAAGGGGGAGGAGGAAAGGGAGGAAATAGGATGGTTAAGGAGTAAGGGGATTTAAGGGGTGGCCTAAGGGGTAAAGGGAGAGGCACAGGAGAATATAAGAAAGGTAATGGGTGTTATGGATGAGGGAGGGAATGAGGGAGACGGGGAGTGAGGGAGGGAGAAAGTGAGGGAGAGAGATATAAAGGGTGGGAAACAACAAGGAATGGGAGAAGGAGATAGGGAGAATAAATTATAATAAAACAAGGAAGTAGAGACAAAACAAACACAACAACAAGGAACCAAAACACTAAAACAAACAAACAAACAGTGAGGTCCTTCCCTTGATAAGACAAGAATTGACATCATAAAAAAAAACTGTTGTAAAAGACTTTATTTTTACTTCATTTATTTCAAGTGTTTAATATATTTTTGGTGGCTGTTGTGAAGTGTTAAGGGGACTCTTGTAGACGTGTGTCGCTCCCGGGTGGACAGACGGACGGACGGATGGAAGGACAGATTGACGGACGGACGGACGGATAGGTAGACAGATTGACGGACGGACGGACGGAGAGCACCTGTTCCTATATGTACAATCGGATGGAAAAGAGATAGATAGATTGAAAGATAGATAGATAGATAGATAGATAGATAGATAGATAGATAGACAGTGAGAATTAAGGTTATTGAAGGAAGGGCTACTGTACTGTGTGTTATTAATACCGTCTGTCTGTCTGTCTGTCTGTACCCTTCAAACACCCCTCATCACCCCTCCAAGTTGCCCTCTCTCCCTCCTCATCACCCCTTCCCCATCACACCCTCACAAGCCGCTCCCCTCCCCATCACCCTTCTTGCTGCCCCCTCCCTCTCATCACCCTTTCATGCTGCCCCCTCCCTTATCACCCTCCATGCTGCCCTTCCCCCCTCATCACGCCTCCAAACGCCGCCCCCCTCCCACCCCTGGAAAGCCATGTTGACATAGCTAATTTTGTGTAAAAGTATCAGGTATAAACTTCATCAAAGCCCTCCTCCTCCTCCTCCTCCTCCTCCTCCTCCTCCTCCTCCTCCCTCCTCCTCCTCCTCCCTCCTCCCTCCTCCTCCTCCTCCTCCTCCTCCTCCTCCTCCTCCTTCAGGGCCCCTCTTACCCTCGCTACACTCCCTCTTACCTCCCCTCCCCTGCCCTCCTCCTTACCCCCATCTCCTTCGTCAACCCTTTCCATTCCTCACCTCCCTATTCCCCCTTTCTCTCTCCCTTCCTTCCTCAGTCATTATTTATTCTTTTCTTCTTTCCTTAACTCTTTTCTTCCTTCCGGTGATTCCCCAGTTATTATCCATCCCCTTCCTTTCCTCCTCCTCCTCCTCTTACCAGCCTATCCCACCACTTCCATCCACCATCCTCCTGTCCACCCTATCCCATCATCACCCACCAACCCATCCCACCCATCCTTCCCTCCTTAAGGAATCCCAGGACAGAAGTATTGAAGGAAGGGGTAGATAATGGGGGAGGAAGGGAGTGAGGAGGAGGGTAGATGAGGGAGGAGAGAGGGGGGTGAGATCCTTATTTAAGAGGCGCTGAGGATCGTCTGGGAGATGAAAAAGTTATAATGAAAGATGCGACTGGCTGAGGGCTGAGGGCTGGTGGCAATATCATCCCAGGAAACACCCCCTCCCCCTCCCTCTTTACCCCCACCTCGTCTCCCCCTCTCCCCCATCCGAAGCTGAAAAACTAATTAAAACTGACGCCTTCTTCTACTTAATTAAATCCCTAATGAGCCAGGCCGTGATGGACACTTGTAGCGGTAGGGTTAAATTGCCTCTACATGGATTGAAGGGGGGGTAGGGGGTGATTAGGGAGAGGAGGGGGTGTGATGATGGGGTGGGAGTGATGATCGTAGGAGTTGATGTGGGGGTATGGTGGTGAGGGGGACAGGTGTGGTGAGGGGGACAGGTGGTGAGGGGGGTATGGTGGTGAGGGACAGGTGTGGTGAGGGGGGGCAGGTGGTGAGGGACAGGTGGTGAGGGAAATATGGGGGTAGGAGGGTGATGATGGGGGACTGGGGGTGAGAGGTAAGTGATGAGGGGGTAGGGGAGGGTAAGGGGACTCAAAGTAAAGGGTTGTTAGGGACGAGGATGGAATTAATGATATTGGGTGATCAAAAAAAGCTGTTTGAGAGAGAGAGAGAGAGAAGAAGATTTAAAGGAAGGAAGAAGGATGATTATTACTTGTCTCCCTTCGTATAAATAATAATAATAAAAATAATAACCATATTAATTTTATGAACAGTAACAAGAACAAACAACAACAACAAACAACAACAACACCACCACCTTTATATTTACGACAAAAGAGGATTATTTAAGTTTCAACATAATTAGCATAATTTATGTAAAAATTTTCTGCCACAATAAATATTGAACGACACACGAGTCAACACAAACATCCATTAAAAATAATTGTGCTGTCGACAAATACGTTTAGGAGGAGGTGTGAAAGACACTCCTGGGTAGTAGGGTGTTGGGGGGGCGGGAGGAGGAGGGTGACCAGGAGGAGGGGTGGCCAGGAGGAGGAGGGTGACCAGGAGGAGGAGGGGTGGCCAGGAGGAGGAGGGTGACCAGGAGGAGGAGGGGTGGCCAGGAGGAGGAGGGGTGACCAGGAGGAGGAGGAGGGGTGGCCAGGAGGAGGGGGTGACCAGGAGGAGGAGGGTGGCCAGGAGGAGGGGTGACCAGGAGGGAGGAGGGGTGACCAGGAGGAGGAGGGGTGACCAGGAGGAGGAGGGGTGGCCAGGAGGAGGAGGGGTGACCAGGAGGAGGAGGGGTGGCCAGGAGGAGGAGGGGGTGACCAGGAGGAGGAGGGGTGGCCAGGAGGAGGGGTGACCAGGAGGAGGAGGGGTGACCAGGAGGAGGGGGTGACCAGGAGGAGGAGGAGGAGGAGGAAGATGGAGAAGTAGCAGTAACAGCACCAGTAAAAGTAGCAGCAGAAGTAGAGTAAACACAGTAAGTGCACAGAGTAGTAGTAACAGCACAGTAACAGTAGCAGCAGCAGAAGTAGCAGTAACAGCACCAGTAACAGTAGCAGCAGCAGAAGTAGCAGTAACAGCACCAGTAACAGTAGCAGCAGCAGAAGTAGTAGTAACAGCAATTGTAACAGTAGCAGCAGCAGAAGTAGCAGTAACAGCACCAGTAACAGTAGCAGCAGCAGAAGTAGCAGTAACAGCACCAGTACAGTAGCAGCAGCAGAAGTAGCAGTAACAGCACCAGTAACAGTAGCAGCAGAAGTAGCAGTAACAGCACCAGTAACAGTAGCAGAGCAGAAGTAGCAGTAACAGAACTAGTAACAGTAGCAAGAAGTAGCAGTAACAGCACTATAACAGTAGCAGCAGCAGAAGTAGCAGTAACAGCACCAGTAACAGTAGCAGTAGCAAAGTAGCAGTAACAGCACTCAGTAACAGTAGCAGCAGCAGAAGTAGCAGTAACAGCACCAGTAACAGTAGCAGCAGCAGAAGTAGCAGTAACAGCACCAGTAACAGTAGCAGCAGAAGTAGCAGTAACAGCACCAGTAACAGTAGCAGCAGCAGAAGTAGCAGTAACAGCACCAGTAACAGTAGCAGCAGCAGAAGTAGCAGTAAGCACCAGTAACAGTAGCAGCAGCAGAAGTAGCAGTAACAGCACCAGTAACAGTAGCAGCAGCAGAGTACATAATTGTAACAGTCAGCAGCAGAAGCAGGTAACAGCACCAGTAACAGTAGCAGCAGCAGAAGTAGCAGTAACAGCACTAAATAGCAGCAGAAGCAGTAACAGCACCAGTAACAGTAGCAGCAGAAGTAGCAGTACAGCACCAGTAACAGTAGCAGCAGCAGAAGTAGCAGTAACAGCACCAGTAACAGTAGCAGCAGCAGAAGTAGCAGTAACAGCACCAGTAACAGTAGCAGCAGCAGTAGCAGTAACACATCAGTAACAGTAGCAGCAGCAGAAGTAGCAGTAACAGCACCAGTACAGTAGCAGCAGAAGTAGCAGTAACAGCACCAGTAACAGTAGGCAAAGTAGCAGTAACAGCACCGTAACAGTAGCAGCAGCAGAAGTAGCAGTAACAGCACCAGTAACAGTAGCAGCAGCAGAAGTAGCAGTAACAGCACCAGTAACAGTAGCAGCAGAGGTATAACAGCACCAGTAACAGTAGCAGCAGCAGAAGTAGCAGTAACAGCACCAGTAACAGTAAAACAGCAGCAAAGTAGCAGTAACAGCACCAGTAACAGTAGCAGTAGCAGAAGTAGCAGTAACAGCACTAGTAACAGTAGCAGAAGTAGCAGTAACAGCAACCAGTAACAGTAGCAGCAGCAGAAGTAGCAGTACAGCACAGTAACAGTAGCAGCAGCAGAAGTAGCAGTAACAGCACCAGTAACAGTAGCAGCAGAAGTAGCAGTAACAGCACCAGTAACAGTAGCAGCAGAAGTAGCAGTAACAGACATCAGTAGCAGCAGCAGAAGTAAGCAGTAACAGCACCAGTAACAGTAGCAGCAGCAGAAGTAGCAGTAACAGCACCAGTAACAGTAGCAGCAGCAGAAGTAGCAGTAACAGCACCAGTAACAGTAGCAGCAGAAGTAGCAGTAACAGCACCAGTAACAGTAGCAGCAGCAGAAGTAGCAGTAACAGCACCAGTAACAGTAGCAGCAGCAGAAGTAGCAGTAACAGCACCAGTAACAGTAGCAGCAGCAGAAGCAGTAACAGCACCAGTAACAGTAGCAGCAGAAGTAGCAGTAACAGCACCAGAACAGTAGCAGCAGCAGAAGTAGCAGTACAGCACCAGTAACAGTAGCAGCAGAAGTAGCAGTAACAGCACCAGTAACAGTAGCAGCAAAGTAGCAGTAACAGACACCAGTAACAGTAGTAGCAGAAGTAGCAGTAACAGCACCAGTAAAGTAGCAGCAGCAGAAGTAGCAGTAACAGCACCAGTAACAGTAGCAGCAGCAGAAGTAGCAGTAACAGCACCAGTAACAGTAGCAGCAGCAGAAGTAGCAGTAACAGCACCAGTAACAGTAGCAGCAGCAGAAGTAGCAGTAACAGCATCAGTAACAGTAGCAGCAGCAGAAGTAGCAGTAACAGCATCAGGAACAGTAGCAGCAGCAGAAGTAGCAGTAACAATAGCAGCAGCACCGTGTTGTTGTGGCCGCATCACTGGTCTAATTAACCAATAACAATAAAAGTCAACAATCTTCTTCTACCCGAGCTTGGTGCTGAGCTAAGAGGAGGAAGAAGAAGGAGAAGAAGAAGAAGAAGAAGAAGAAAGAAGAAGAAGAAGAAGAAGAAGAAGAAGAAGAAGAAGAAGAAGAAGAAGAAGAAGAAGAAAGGGGGGGTATTGGTTAAGAGATAGTTTTAGAGAGAGAGGGAGGGGAGGGGAGGGGGGTGAGAGAGGGGAGGGGAGGGGGTGAGAGAGAGGGGAGAGGGGGAGGCAAGCGATCTTTTCATTATGGACGGTGGCTGGTCGAAGGGGTCCAGATTACACTACCGCCTGATTACTAATTAATTAGGGGTACAGGGGAAAACCACCCTCATAGCATCTTTTGGAACACCTCCCCCCTCCACCTCCGCACTGTCTCTCCATACCCCCACCCCCCTTCCCCCTCCTCAACGAAACTAGCAAGGAGAGCGGGGGAGGGGGGGAGGTAAATTGGGGATGAGATTTGTAATAGGAAAGTATTCTCTCTCTCAGCTTCTCCTCCTATCTCTCCAGTGTGTCTTAGTATCTCTTGGGTTCTTTTGGTTAATTTAGTTGTCTCTCAGCATCTCTCAGCATCTCTCACTCTCTACTAACAGTGTCAATGAAGGTCATGTCTGTGAGGGAGGAGGAGGTGTGTGTGGGAACTGATTAACACCTGTCCGTCCGTCCGTCCGTTCGTTTAAATATCCGTGTCCGTCTGTCCGTCCGTCCGTTCGTTTAAATATCCGTGTGCGTGCGTGTCCGTTTGTCCGTCCGTCGTATCCAAGGGAATGAAATTGTTTGTGTATCTTTGAACAGGTGTGACATTCTAGAGATTACCTGTTGATTAGTCCTCCCAGATTATTTCACCTTGAGATTAACTAACCCAACCTAACCTAACCTAAACTAACCTAACCTAAACTAACCTAACCTAACCTAACCTAACCCAACCTAACCTAATCCCACAGGTGAAATACGTTGTAAAGGGGATCTTCAGGTGAGTCGGGTGGCTGTACCAGTGTTTAAGAAGGTAATAGGAGGACATCACCTTCCTTCCTTCTTCTTCCCCCCCTCCCTCCTCTCAACCCTGTGTCTTCTTTCCTCCCTTACCCTTATCCTCCTCTCCTCCTCTCTCTCAACAGTTAACAGCCTCTTAAAAAGAATAACCTCCCTATCCCTCTTCTTTCCCTCCCTCCCCACCTATTCTCTATTCTCCTCACCCTTTCCAGTTACCCCCCCTTTACCATCATCTCCCCAATTACCTGTATCCTCCCAACTAACTGCATCCTCCTCTCCCCCTATAACTACCTATATCATCACCTCCACTTTCCCTCCCCAACTAGCAATCTCATCTTCCCTTCCCCAACTCCTCTCTTCTTCCCTTCCCTTCTCCCCAACATTTCCTCCTTCTTCCTCCTCCCAAACGAAAAACTCCTCCTCCTCTCCTCCTCCCCCTCCTCACCTCCTCCTTCTCCCTCCTTCACTCCTCCCTCCCCACCCCTCAGTTGGGCCAGGAAGCCGTCACACTTCGCCTAATTCTGCCAAAACGACAATTAATCCCTAACAAATTATGGCCGATGATGAGCCAAGTTTATGGGGTTTTATAACGGAAGACGATAACGACGACCCACCACCACGACCCGGGCTTAGTGACGTCCTAAACCTAGTTGTGGGGTGGGTGGAGGGGTTGGGTAGGTGGGTGGGGAAAGTTGTGGGTTTGGAAGGAGGGGTTATTGGGGAGAGAGAGGGAGGGTGATGAGGATAAGGGGTAGGGTGGAGGGGTGAGTAAGGGAGGGGAGGAGGGGTGAAGCATTGGGTGATAGGGGTGAAGGGTGATAGAGAGAGGGGGGAAGGAGGGGTGGGGAATAAGTAGGAAGATGAGGAGGTGAGGGGGATTAGGGAGAGTGAGGGATTAGAGTGAGGGGGTATAGGTGTTGAGTGAGGGGCAATGAAGGGCTTAGAGAACAGGTGAGAGTAATTAGTTTGTTTATTTACGTAACAGTGAAAGTGATGTGGTTCTCTCTATTACCACCCTAGTCTCTCTTTTTATCTCCTCAGTTTCTCCCCAATATGATCTCTTTCTCCATCTTTCGTCTCTTTTCCCCACTTTTTCTCCCCTTCTCTCATTTCTTTTCTCACCTTTCCCTTTGTGTGCCCTCTCCCCAACAGTCTCCCATCTCCCTCACTCTCCCTCACTTTCCCCATCTTCCCTTCATCTCTCCCCATCTCCCCATCTCCCCAAGATATTATTAACCTCCCCACCTTTATGCCTACAACAACCTGATAAACACATGGGTAGGAAGTGTGAGGTCAGACTTATTAATGTGTTGTGGTGGTGATGATGTTACAGTGGTGTTGTGGTGGTGATGTTGTTACAGTGGTGTTGTGGTGGATGTTGTTACAGTGGTGTTGTGGGGTGATGTTGTTACAGTGGTGTTGTGGTGGTGATGTTGTGATGATGGTGTAATGGTGGTGATGTTGTTACAGTGGTGTTGTGGGGTGATGGTGGTGTTATTATGGTGGTGTTCTGGTTTTATGGTAATATTATTGTGGTAGTGATGGTGTTTCTCCTCCACCGAATCTACTTCTCCTCCAACTCTTTCCTCTTCCTTCTCCTCTCCCTTTCCTTTCTATTGTCCTCCTCTCCTTCCCCAGCTAAACACTTCCTCTCCTCCTGCCCTCACCTCCTCCCCTCACCCCACCTCCTCCTCCTCACCCCCTCCCTCCTCCTCCTCACCCTCCTCCCTCACCTCCTCCTCCTCACCCCCTCCCCATTCTCCCCTCCTGGACATAAGGAAGTCCTCTCCCTCCTCCCCATGTCAGCACCGTCACCCGGGGTGACTATCAGTGAAGGATGACCTGCTCCCCCATCAACCCCTCTCCCCCCCGCTGATCAACAACAATGTTTACTTAACACTTGTATCCACTACCTAGGGTGGGGGGTGGGGGGGCTGATGAGTCTATGGGGTTGTGTGAGTCTTTGGTGGGTCAGGTGAGTCTGAGGATTATGAGGAGTCTCTGAATTAGATTAGGGAGTTAGTTAGGTTTGGTTAGGTTAGGTTAGCTTAGGTTTGGTGAAGGGTAAGCTATACCTTAGATTAGGTTAGATTAGGTTAGGTTAGGTTAGGTTAGGTTAGGTTAAAAGTACCTTAGATTAGGTTAGGTTAAAAGTACCTTAGATTAGGACTCGAGTTTGATTCTGGGTTCTTGACTTAGCGTGACCGACTGACCTCCAGCCTCCCCGGCACCACACACACCAGGATCAGCTGGACGCCTGACTCACACTAATCCCTGGGTCCTCCTCCGCCTCCTCTGTTGTCTTTGTTTACACAGGATTAGTGACGTGTGCCAGTGTCAACCTCCCCACTACTGCCCTCTCCCCATGCCGTTTAGCTCCCCTCTCGTCCTCTTTATACTCCCCTTCTCACACTTACCTACCCTCTCCCTTTCCACAAACTCCCTTCAGTCTCCCTCTACCACCTTCCTCCCTCCCCCACCCTCTCTCCTCCCCCTCTCACATCATCTCACTCCTCCCCTCTCATCATCTCCACCCTCCCCCTCTCGTCATTACTCTACATATAAATAAAGACTACATAACAAAAGAGGTATTACATGACATTTAGACACCCCGGCTTATTTCTCCCTGATGATTAAACACTCTGATGCTACCTAGGGAGGGGGTAAGGAGTAAGGGTAAGGCCTAAGGGGTAAGGCAAGGCCTAAGGGGTAAGGGTAAGACCTAAGGTAAGGCAAGGCCTAGGGGTATATAGGTAAGGCCTAGGTAAGGGTAAGGCCCAAGGGTGTAAGGGTAAGACTTAATAAGGCCTAGGAGGTATAAGGGGTAAGGCCTAGGGGGGTAAGGGGTAAGGCCTAAGGGGGTAAGGGGTAAAATATTAATAAGACATTATTGTTTTCATTGTTGATGTTTATGAAGAAAATTGTTTTGATTATTTTCCTTAATGATTGATGCATTTTCTTTTACAGGTGAGTTAATGAGAGGTAATTAAGTCAAGGTGATCAACTACTACAGGTGAGTTAATGAGAGGTAATTAAGTCGAGGTTATCAGCTACTACAGGTGAGTTAATGAGAGGTAATTAAGTCAAGGTGATCAGCTACTACAGGTAAGATGAATGAAAGTATAGTGAATCACTTACCTGGTGGATGTAATCACGGGGTAATTAGCAGATATACACCTGTGAGTATGAGCTAATTAACGCGTATACCTGTATTACCTAATTACCTCTTGGTCACGTGGGTATATTAGTCTTATTCTCAGTATCTATCTATCTATCTATCTATCTATCTATCTCTGTTTATCTATGCGTCTCACCTGCTCCAGTCTCCCTTGCCACTCGTGAGCTGCTGCCACCTAGCGGGAGTCTGCGGCAACACTGTCCCCTCTCTCTCTCTCTCTCTCACACACAGAGTACCGTATTCTCCCGTACCTAATACCGTATACGGGTCTACCAGATACCTAATTTACTTACTATCGGTACTACCTCCCCCACCCCCAACCTGGTAATTGGTATCAGGTGGCAGAGAAGGTGAGTGTGAGATACCAGAGACCAGCTGTGTCTTCCTTATACCAGGTCCGAGGTAGCGGTGATGGGTGATTGGTCTCTCTCACGGTGTATGCTAGCCTTTGTTTGGACTCAGTAAACGTCATTACCTGTTTGTGTGTACGTGTCTGTCGATGTGTGCGTGAGTTTATTGTTGTGTGCGTATGCTTGTGTATGTGTGTGTATGTCTTGTATATTTAGTGGTGCAAAGGTGTGAAGCTTGGGGGGTGGGAGGAGGGGGAAGGTGGGGGGGGGGAGGGAGATAGGGTAGGTAGGAGGTGTGGGAGAGGGGAGAAGAGAGGGAGGTTGAGGGGAAGAGAGGATGGGGGGGTAGGTGTGGAGGGGGGTGGGGAGGGAGGATGAGGGAGAGGGGAAGAGGGGTGGGAGGGGAGGGAGGGGGAGGGAGGGGAAGAGAGATAGGGGGACATAGGTGTGAGGGGGTGGAGGAGGATGAGGGAGAGGAAGAGCAGGGGGGAAGGGTGAGGAGGGGAGGAGGGGGTGGGAAGGGGGACGGGGAGGGGAGGAAGGGTTTAGTTAGTAGGAGAATGGGGGAGGAGGGGAAGAGAAGAAGAGAATAAGAGATAGGTGAGGAGGAGGAAGGGGAAGAGAGGGGAAATAGGTAAACAAAGGTGAGAGGTCGGGAGAAATAGGTAAGGGATTGTCCAGGGGCAAGAAATAGGGTAAATTAATAGGTAATAGGTATAGGTGCACAGGTAATATGTCACAAAGTTAATAGGTTGAGAAGTAGATAGGAAATAGGTCAAGTTTATCGGTAACGAGGAGAGATGGGTTAACAGTGGACAGGTAGACAGACAGAGAGACAGACAGGTAGACAGACAGACAATCAACCAGTCTGGATAATACACACGGAGTCCGGCAGGTAGATGTGTGTGTGTGTGTGTGTGTGTGTGTGTGTGTGTGTGTGTGTGTGTGTGTGAACGTCAACGGGAAAATAGACCAGGATTGAAATGTATTAAATTGACTCTCTCTCTCTCTTCTCTTCTCTATCTCTATCTCTCAATACAATCAGTGGTTGGGCAATGTGTAGGTGCGGGGTGGTTGATGGAGGTGGTGGTGCGGGGTGGTTGATGGAGGTGGTTGTAGGAGGTGTGTGGAGAGAGTGTTAGGGGGTTGGAGGGGGTGAGGGGTCATGGTAGAAGGCAGGGATGGGGTGGAAGGATGGGGATATCTTAGGTCATGGGTGTTGGTCGTGGGTATGTGTGGTGATGAGGTCAGTGACGAATGGGAAAGTGTTGGAGGACAAGAGGGGGTGGATAATGGTGGTGGTGGTGGTGGGTGTTGGTGATGGTGTTGGTGGTGGTGGGTGTTGGTGATGCTGGTGCAGGGCGTGGGTGATGGTGGCGATGGGCGTGGATAGTGGATGGTAGTGGTGATGGTGGGGGTCACAGGTGAGGTGGGTGGTCGCCCCCCGCGGACAGGTAATTGATCCACGCCCCAGGGGTGAGACGCCCCCCGTGGTGGCCCCCCCTGCCCACACCCACACTCCCCGGGGCGTCCAGTGCCGGGAGGGGGGTGGAGGGGGGGGGGTCTGTCGGCCAGGACCTGCCCACCACCAGGGTCTTCTACCTTACTACTGAGGTCCTCCACCTGTGTCACTGTGCTGCTGCTTCCTCCCACTGTCTGTCTATCTGTCTGTCTGTCTGTCTGTCTCTGTCTCTGTCTCTGTTTGGTAGTTAATCTTCGTCACCCACCTTTCTTGTCTGTCTCTCTCCATGACCTTGTGTGTGTGTGTCTGTCTATAAGCCACCGTACTCCCGTGTTGACAGTACACACCAGACACCTGCACTCCCTCACCTGTGCTCACGTCATCACCTGCCACACCAAGACGTCACTCACTGCACCATTAATTATCTCACTTATTCTAGGTAGACATGAGACTATAGGCCCTTAATGAGAGGCTTGTGTGGAGGTAATAACATAGACCTGACCAATGGGAACGACAGGTAATATCCCCCAGTACACACCTGTATATTGACGTCACACACACACACACACACACACACACACACACACATACACACATACACACACATACACACACTGAAATAATCCTTCATAGTTACTTTTAATTATTCTGTTGACAAAGGTAGACAGAGGTGGTACTCTCCCCCTACACCTCAGCGACCCCGTCAGCACAAGGAGGTCAGTGGCAGCGTCTTGAAGCACGGAGGTGTTACGTAGTGCACACATAGACACTACTAACAGGTGTGTGTGTCTGTGTCTGTGTGTGTCACCTCTCCTCCCTCTCTCCTTCCCCTCCTTCTTCCCCTTCCATTATCCTTCCCACTCCCTCGCCATCTTCTCCCAATATATCGTGGTACCTCATCGTAGTACCTCTTGCTCTCAAGGTATTGTGGCACTCCCTTAGAGGTACCTCATCCCAAGTACCTCCGGGATGCCCACCTGGGGAGGTACCTGGGGGCCCGTGAGAGAGCTTCTTAATGAATTGAATCATACAGGTAATGGGGAAAAAATCGGGTTTAATAGGATCTTGGAGATGACCATTAGTCTTCCTGGTTCCTGACGGTGTTCTAGGACCTCCTCTGGCCTCCTACGGCTACTCCTGAACTCTCCTTGGCTTCCTAACGTCCTCCACTGGCCTTTCTCTCTGTCTCCCATGGAGTTTCCTGACTTCCTAGTACCTCGCATTCCTGGTCTTTTCCGTCTTCGTCCTGGCCTCCTCCGCCCTGGCCTCCTTCGTCCTGGCCTCCTCCGTCCAGTCCTCCTCCGCCCTGGCCTCCTCCGTCCTCGCCCTGGTGGTGGGCCGGCCTGAGTGAAGGTCTGTCACAGTAGGGGCGGGAATGTGATCCCCCGCGAAGTGTATAAATATTTGCTCTCCCCCGCCGCGTACCTCCGGGTCACGAGTCAACACAGTGCTCACCCACACCTCCACCCACCGCCCACAGTCCTGTTCATCATGCAGTGGGTGGTGAACCGTGTGGGCGTGAGGGGGATGTGCCACGGGCGAGGTGAGGCTGGCAATTATATGGATGTTGTCGGGCGTGTGTTGTACAAGGGTGGCCACACCTGGGGGAGAGTGGCCACACCTGAGGGAGGATGGCCACACCTGGGGGAGGAGGGAGAGAGAGGGAAGGGTGGACCTGAGGAAGGATGAAAGGAAGGAAGGGATAAGGAAGGAATCTAAGGCGTGTCCCCAGAAGGAGCTAGTGTATCGTCCCTCACCTCCCCCCTCCCCCCCCCCTTGACCCCAACATGGTGGGAGTTGACAGAGGTTCAGCCATGTGGGTGTTGGTTAAGTTAGGTCAGGTTAAATAAAGTTAAGTTAGGTTATATTAGGTTTGGTTAGGTTAGATTTAGGTTAGGTTACGTTAGATTTAGGTTATATTAGGTTAAATTTGGTTAGATGAGGTTAGGTTAGGTCAGGTCAGGTCAGGTCAGGTCAGGTCAGGTCAGGTCAATGAGTCGTCTATCTGCATGTTTGTTATGTGTGATGGAATGGTTAGGACTGGCAGCTGGTCAGGACTAGTCACTCCACTCACTCCACACTCCACTCACTCCACTCACTCCACACTCCACTCACTCCTCTCACTCACTCCACACTCCACTCACTCCTCTCACTCCTCACTCCCGAAGATTCATAAGTCTTTTCATTCCCTTAAATTGTGGATAAGAGAATTCATCAATAATACGGTAGAGTCTCTGTTTGTTATCGACGCCATGTTTAAAGTTAATGTCCACTACTAGGTACAGGGAGTGACAACAGTAGGAGTGGCAACAGTAGGAGCGACAACAGTAGGAACAACAGGGATGAGAGCAGTGAACAGTGAGAGTAGTTTCACCACCACCACTACCACCACCACCACTACCACCACCACCACCACTACCACCACCACCACTACCACCACCACCACCACCACCACCACCACCACTACCACCACCACTATGATCACCACCACCACCACTCACCACCACCACCACCACCACCACCACCACCACCACCACCACCACCACCACCACTACCACCACCACTATGTGATCACCACCACCACCACCACCACCACCACCACCACCACCACCACCACCACCACCACCACCAGAAGCAGCAACAGTAGCACCCTGGGAGGCAGTGACGAGCGGTCGAGGTCCTACTACCACAGAATCCAATTAGTGAGCGACCAACCCCATCGCCCCCCTTTGTTTGTAATTAATTCCTGCGCTGGGACGACCTCACTCTCTAGCCTCCAGTATGGCAGCCAGGGGCCAGTCTTGTTCCAGCGGGGGGTGAGGCGGTTCTCTCCTCCTCTTCCTTCTTCCTCTTCCTCCCTCCTTCTTCTTCTTCCTCTTATTTTCTTCCTCTCACAGTTTTTTCTTCTTTCTTTTCTTCTCCCATTTCTCACGGTTATTCTCCTCTTCCTCCTCCTTTTTCTTCTTCCTCTTCCTCTCAAAGTTATTTTCTCTTCCTCCTCCTCTACCATGCCTCCAGTACACCCCCCGTCCTCCTCCTCCTCCTCCTCCTCCTCCTCCTCCTCCTCCTCCTCCTCCTCCTCCTCCTCCTCCTCCTCCTCCTCCTCCCCCTTCCTCCAGCACCTACCTCCAGTCCTCAATCTCATCAATGCCCCTTCCTGTCCCATCAAACCGTCTTCCTGTCCCATCAATGCCCCTTCCGTCCCAACCTCATGACAAGTGTCTCTAACATCCACTGGAAGCTGTGTGTGTGTGTGTGTGTGTGTGTGTGTGTGTGTGTGTGTGTGTTTTGCATGTTAATTACTGTGTTACCTCACATTTTTATTCTCTTTTATCTTGTGGGAATTAATTGTGATGGTGAGATCTCTCTCATTTTACACCTCTTATCCTTTCTTTCTTTCTTTTCTTCTACTTCTTCTTTCTTCTTCTTCTTCTTCTTCTTTCTAAAACTTCACCCCTTCTTCCCTTCCTTTCCACCAAAAACCTTACTTCTCCTCCTCCTCCTCCTCCTCCTTCCTCCTCCTCCTCCTCCTCCTCCTCCTCCTCCTCCTCCTCCTCATCCATCAGCATCATCCACCTCCTCCTCATCCATCAGCATCATCCACCTCCCTTGACCATGGAAACTCATCCCAGAACAAGGAGAGAGAGAGAGGGGTGGGGGTGTAGGTCAAGCCGATACCCATCATTATTGCACAAATCACGGAGCTGACATCTGACCGGTACTCTCCACTTCTCAGATATTGCCGGTTAGAGGTTCGGTTTCCGGTCGCGTGTCTGTCTTTCCGGTGACTGTCGCTTTGTTTATTAGACGCGTTCAGTTATCCGGAACTTTTTTAGACTTTGTATCCGTAGTTTGGTTTATTTATTTTTTAAGTCTAATTATTCGGGACTTTTGGACGTAATATTCGTTTTTTGCGTCTAATTATCCGGGACTTTGGACATAATATTCATGTTTTTGCGTCCAATTATTTCGGGACTTTTGACTTAGTTTGCGTAGTTTATTGTATTTGTTGATATTGGTTTTTTTAGTTTTTAGTTTCGTTCGTTGGACTTAAACGACCGAATTTCTGGATTTAAGGAGTCAGGGTGTGTTTGGCCTTGGGGAGTCAGGGGAGGAGGTCAGGGGAAAAGGCTAGCTAAGGTATGTTTGGTTGGGTTAGGGGCTGGTGAGGAGGAGGAGGGTGTGCTAGGTAGGGTGCTAGGTGGGAGGAGGGTGTGTTAGGTAGGGGAGGGGGTGCTAGGTAGGGGAGAAGGGTGTGCTAAGTAGGGGTCCGGCTAGCTAAGGGGGGAAGGGGAGAGTGTGCTAGGTGGGGAGAAGGGTATGCTGGTGGGGTCCGGCTAGCTAGAGGGAGAGGGTGTGCTAGGTGGGGAAAGGGTATGCTAGGTAGGGGGTCCGGCTAGCTAGGGGGAAGGAGAGGGTGTGCTAGGTGGGGAAGGAGAGGGTGTGCTAGGTGGGGAAAGGGTTTGCTAGGTAGGGGTCCGGCTAGCTAGGGGGGGGAGGAGGGGTGTGCTGGGTGGGGAAAGGGTATGCCAGTGAGGGTCCGGCTTGCTAAGGGGGAAGGGAGAGGGTGTGCTGGGTGGGGAGAGGGTATGCTAGGGAGGGAAGGGGGAAGGGTGTGCTAGGTGGGGAGGAGGGTATGCCAGGTAAGGGTCCGGCTAGCTAGGGAGGGAAGGGGTATACTGGGGTGCTAGGCAGGGGTCTGGGACTGCCTAGCGAGTGTGATGAATTTGATGAATACTGTCATGAATACTCCCCCGCAGACCCCAGCGTGGTGGCTGATGACCCCTCCCTACCCCTCTCCCATCTCCTCTCCCCATCTCCCCAGTCCTCCCTTCTACCCCCCCCCTCCTCCCATCCCCGTCTCCTCCTCTCCCCTCCATCCCATTTCTAACTCCGGGATGTATTACTGATTGGTTGCTTGTTCCGGGTTGTGTTACTGATTTTGATCGTTAACTCCGGGTTGGGTTACCGATTTATGGGCTCCTTCCCCTGATGAACAGCTGGTCATTGTTTATGTTATGTGTTCTTAGGTGTTCTACTGTGGGCTGGGTGTGTGGTACTGTGGGCTGGGTGTGGTAGATGTTGGAGTACTGTGGGCTGGGTGTAGTAGGTGTGTGGTACTGTGGGCTGGGTGTGTGGTACTGTGGGCTGGGTGTGTGTGGTGACTGTGGGCTGGTGTGTGTGGTACTGTGGGCTGGGTGTGTGGTACTGTGGGCTGGGTGTGTGGTACTGTGGGCTGGGTGTGTGGTACTGTGGGCTGGGTGGTGGGTGTCTGGTACTGTGGGCTGGGTGTGGTAGATGTTGGAGTACTGTGGGCTGGGTGTAGTAGGTGTGTGGTACTGTGGGCTGGTGTGTGGTACTGTGGGCTGGGTGTGTGGTACTGTGGGCTGGGTGTGTGGTGGGTGTGTGGTACTGTGGGCTGGGTGTGGTGGGTGTGTGTGGTACTGTGGGCTGGGTGTGTGGTACTGTGGGCTGGGTGTGTGGTACTGTGGGCTGGGTGTGTGTACTGTGGGCTGGGTGTGTGGTACTGTGGGCTGGGTATGATGGTGTTGGGATACATTGGTGGTTCATTGATACCATCTGTGAGTCTATCTGGTATATCATTTGCGTTCCATCATCGGTAGGAGGTATCAGGGCTGTTGTTGGCTCCTCTCTCGGTATTGTGCTTCCCTGTGGTGGGTATCATTCATCTGGTAGCGTTCATCCTCGTCTTCTCTATCACGTCAGCTTGGGGCATCATTCTGGTATCATCATCCAGAATAACAGTTACATCTCTTTACTATTTCTTGGTATGGTGTGTAGTGCTTCCCCTGCCCCCCTTACTTCCCCTTACTTACCCTGGTACCCTCCTCCCCTTTAGTACCACGTCCCTAAGTTCCGATACGGTTTAATATCACGCAGGGCCACCAGTAGACAAGGCAGGCAGAACGGGGTGGGGTGGGTCGACTATTACACCGTGTACAAACTAATTCATGTACCCCCGCCCCATTTCTGGAATCCTCTGCCCCGTCCCATCACTAGTAAACGTTCTGGGGCGGGGCAGGGGCGGGCAAGTGGAATAAGGCCGCCGTGTCAAGTGTCGTATATAAACCGGGTGTTAAATTAAATGTGTATTAGTTGGGTGAAGGGACACTAGTTTGGCACTACTGCCTGACGTGACCTGCCTGCTGGAGTGACCTGGGGGAGGAGGGAGAGACGGGGAGGAAATAAGAGAGAGAGGGTTAATGCTAGGGAGGGAGGAGAGGGAGGGAGGTTAATAGGAAGAAGGAGAGGGATAATTGGGAGGGAAGAAGAGTGTAGGCATGGGAAGGAAAGAAGGAGAGTTAGAGGGTGATAATGGAATGGAGAGTAGAAAGGGATGGAGGGAGGAAAAGGAGAGAAATACCCCTCAATCACCCTCCCTTAGCTTCCATTACTCTCCTCTGTCCTCACCCCCCTTTTCCCTGCCCTCCTTGCCCTCCACTGCCCCTCCATTACCCTCCTCTTATTTCCATTACCTAAAACCCCTCCCTTGCCCCTCCACTGCCCCTCCATTGCCCCTCCTGGCCTAACACACCCGGGGCTGCCTCATATAAATCAGGCGACCATCCTTAAATTAAAAACTGGGCTCGTTAAGACTGCCTCCTAGCACCATGGGAGGGGTGGGGAGGGAGGAGGGGGTGGGAGGGAGGGAGGGGATTGGTATTTGGGGATAAGCGAGCACAAAATTTTGGAATAGGGAGGAGGGAGAAGAGGAAGAAATAGGAAGTGGAGAGAGATATGACGTAGGTGATGATTGATGATAGAGAAAACGAAGATAAATAGATGGGTGGACGGTATACACAAAAACAACAACAAACAAACAAACACAACAAAAACAAAGGAATCCCTCATTGTATATTTGTATGGATGATGTATTACAGTATTGTATTAATGATCTTGTTCCCTGATGTATGAGTGATGTGTATAAATATTGGTATAGTGTATGACTTGAATCTATTATATAAATGTATTAATGGTATAGTGTATTATTTATGTATAGATATTGTATGTGGTATAGTGTGTTATTGTATGTGGTATAGTGTATTATTGTATAGGTATTGTATGTGGTATAGTGTGTTATTGTATAAGTATTGTATGTGGTATAGTGTGTTATTGTATGTGGTATAGTGTATTATTGTATAGGTATTGTATGTGGTATAGTGTGTTATTGTATAGGTATTGTATGTGGTATAGTGTGTTATTGTATGTGGTATAGTGTATTATTGTTTAGGTATTGTATGTGGTATAGTGTGTTATTGTATAGGTATTGTATGTGGTATAGTGTGTTGTGTATGTGGTATAGTGTATTATTGTTTAGGTATTGTATGTGGTATAGTGTATTATTGTATAGGTATTGTATGTGGTATAGTGTATGTTTGTGTATACCGACTATTGTATAAATGTATTTGTGATTGGCCATGTATTAGTGTATATAGTTGTATATTGTATTAACTGTATAAATGGTGTATTAATCAATTTGTATACATACTCTATTAAGGTGTATGGATAATAATAATACATTCATTAATTGAGGTGTTCTTCTGTGACATATTTCCTTCTTTATTTTTTTAGAGTCTTTTTCCTTTCATTCATTTAATTTCTTCTCTCTCTCTCTCTCTCTCTCTCTCTCTCTCTCTCTCTCTCTCTCTCTCTCTCTCTCTCTCTCTCTCTCTCTCTTTTTCATTACTTTTCTTCTTTTGTTTCTTCCTCTATTTTCCTCTTCGTTTCCTCCTTCTCTCCTCTTCCTTCTTCCTCCCTCCTACCCTGCTTCTCCTCCTTCCCATACTTCACTACTTTTTTCCACTAGGCCTCCTCCTCCTCCTCCTCCTCCTCCTCCTCCTCCTCCTCCTCCCTCCTCCCTCGTCAAATTGAATGTAGCAGCCCAGCAGGATGACTTACCATCCTCCTGACATATCTTTCTCGTGACTTGACTGTGTGTGTGTGTGTGTGTGTGTGTGTGTGTGTGTGTGTGTGTGTGTGTGTGAAGGGGTGGGTGATGGGGGGTAGGTTAAGTGTGTGGGGGAGTTGTATGTATGAGGTGGGGATAGGTGGGTGTGTGTGTGGGGGGGGAGGAGGAAGAAGAGGAGGAGGAAGAAGAGGGAGAAATAGGAGGAGAATAGGAGGTGAGAGTCAGTGCTTCTGTATATGCATTTGACTTTGAATACACTATCTTATACTTTCCCACACTCTCCCACACTTTCCCCTCTCCCTCACTCTCCCTTCCTCTCCCTCCTCTCTATCCTCTCCTTCCTCTCCCTCCTCTCCTATCCTCCTCACTCTCCCCTCTCCTCCTCTCCCTCCTCTCCCACCTCTCCCTCCTCTCCCCTCCTCTCCCCCCTCTCCCCCTCTCCCCACTCTCCCCTCTCCCTCTCCCTCACTCCCACACTCTCCCCCTCTCCCCTCTCCCCTCTCCCTCCTCTCCCCCCTCTCCCTCCTCTCCCACCTCTCCCTCCTCTCCCTCTCCCTCCTCCCCCTCTCCCTCCTCTCCCCCCTCTCCTCACTCTCCCCCCCTCCTCTCCCACCTCTCCCCTCTCCCATCTCCCCTCTCCCCACTCCCCTCTCACTCTCCCCTCTCCCCTCTCCCCCCTCTCCCTCCTCTCCCCACCTCTCCCTCCCTCCCCCACTCTCCCCACTCCCCCACTCTCCCACCCTTTCCCACACTCTCCCTCACTCTCCTTCCTCTCCCTCCTCTCTCCTCTCCTTCCTCTCCCTCCTCTCATCCTCTCCCTCCTCCCTCTCCCTCCTCTCCCTCCCTCCCCCTCTCCCTCACTCTCCCTCACTCTCCCTCCACCTCTCCTCACTCCCACACTCTCCCACTCTCCTCCTCTCCCCTCTCCCCCTCCCCCTCTCCCCCTCTCCTCACTCTCCCTCCCTCTCCTCACTCTCCCCCTCTCCCTCCTCTCCCCTCTCCCCCACTCTCCCCCCTCTCCCACCTCTCCCTCCACTCTCCCACACTCTCCATCCTCTCCCCACACTCTCCCTCACTCTCCCACATCTCCCTCCCTCACTCTCCCACCTCCCTCACTCCCCTCTCCCACTCTCCCACCTCTCCCCTCACTCTCCCACTCTCCCTCCACTCTCCCCTCTCCTCCACTCTCCCCACCTCCCCCTCTCCCTCCCCACTCTCCCTCCCTCCCCACCTCCCTCCCCACTCTCCCCCTCTCCCCTCACTCTCCCCCCACTCTCCCCTCCACTCTCCCACATTCTCCCCCTCTCCTCACTCTCCTCCCTCACTCTCCCTCTCCCTCCCTCCCCTCCTCCTCCCTCACTCTCCCCCACTCTCCCTCACTCTCCCACACTATCCCCTCTCCCTCACTCTCCCCCACTCTCCCTCCTCTCCCTCCTCTCCCTCCTCTCCCCCTCTCCCTCCTCCCCACTCTCTCCCCTCTCCCTCACTCTCCCACACAAGAGGGACTTACCGTAAGGGTCCTGAGGAAAACCTTGTGTTTTATAGGGAGGAATAAGAGGGAAGGAGCTAGAGATGTTAAAAAGGGGAGGTGGAGAGAATGGAGAGTAAAGGGAGGAGAAAGTGCAGATGTGTTCATACAAAGGGGGTGTAGACAAAGGGGAGATTTTATATACAAAGGAAAGAAATGGGTTTGGAACAGATGATTCTAAGGGTTAGGGTGGTGGATGTTTATATTTAAGGGGTTAAGGGATGGTGGAAACTTACCTAAAAGGGTTGGCGTTAAGGGTTAAATAGGGGTTTGATACTTGAATTTAAGGGGTTAATTCTAAGGGGTAAAGTAAGGGTTCAAAGAGGTATTAAAGGGAAGCATCTAAGGTGTTAAAGGGCGAGGTATAGTTTATAGGTAGGTCTCTCTCTCTCTCTCTCTCTCTCTCTCTCTCTCTCTCTCTCTCTCTCTCTCTCTCTCTCTCAAGAAGTAACCAATGGAGGAATAATTTATTTTAAAGGTAAAGAAAAGCAGCAACAACGATCACACATACATACATACATACATATATACATACATACATACACACATACATACATACACACATACATACATACATACATACACACATACATACATACATACATACATACATACATACATATATACATACATACATACATACATACATACATACATACATACATACAGGTTTTAGGGCGAGGGATGGCACGATTAGGGTGGACTGTCCTACATGATGGGTCCTGTGGGATGGGGGAGGGAAGACCTGGGGTGATGGGATGGGGAGAGAGAAAGGTTGGGGGTGGGGATGATGGGATGGGGAGGAGGGATGGAAGGGAAGGATGAGATGGGGATGGTGGGATGGGGAGGATGGATAATGTAATAAGGATGGGATAGGAATAGGGATGGGATAGGACTCCTTAAACCACTGTGTTACGTCACCTCACACGACCACAATATTTCCTATAAAATTGAGGGTAAAAAAACGACTCATTATGGTACGGGTCTTTGTGTCTGTCTGGGGGGGGCTGTGTGTCTGGGGGCTGTGTGTCTTGGCTGGGGGGGCTGTGTGTCTGGCTGGGGGGGCTGTGTGTCTAGCTGGGGGGGCTGTGTGTCTAGCTGGGGGGCTGTGTCTGTCTGGGGGGCTGTGTGTCTGTCTGGGGGGTGTGTCTGAGTGGATGTCTTGTTGTCTAGCTGGCTGGGGGTGTGGATGTCTGAGTGGATGTCTAGTTGTTTGACTGGGTTTATGTCTTGAGGGAGTGTCTGGTTGTCTAGGTATCTTTGTCTGGCTGGGTGGATGTCTGGATGGGTGGATGTCTGGCTGGGTGGATGTCTGTTATCCCAAGACGAGTCTGTATCAGGTATTAGGTCAGGTCAGGTCGGAATCCCACACAGTACGCCAGGTCCTGAATGAGTGACGACCCGCTTGTAGGACTTAAGGATGGCTAGTGTGTGTAGGATTCCATTCACAGTGTTGTCATATTCATGGTCCATAAACCACTAAGGACAGACAAACGCGGCACCCTGGCCCCCGTCCATCACTGCACGTCGGGGAGTAAAGACCCCAGCAGCCTCTGTCTGTGTGTGTGTGTGTGTGTATTCAGAGCGTGGAGAACTCCTTCGTCAGTAGTGATGGGTCGGGCCTGGGAGGCGGCGGTGTCCCCCAGCGGTGGGGTCCGGCGTGCGGTGTGTGGCTGATAGATGTGTTTATGGGCGAGTGGCTGAGAGCGGTGGCGGTGGCGACGACGGCGGCGACCAGGGAATACCAAGACAAAGTGTCGGGGAGCAACATTACCATATTTCGGGAGTGTCGTCCGCCGCCCCTCGAGGGCTGTTGTGGCCGCCTCCAGCCATCACCAGCGATTGATAAGGGAAATACTCTCGGTAAATGTCCAAAGTTTCTCAACCAGGTTAGGGCCTCCCACCACCACCACCACCAGGGCCCTCACCTACCACCACCACCACCACCACCACCAGGGCCCTCACCTACCACCACCACTGTCCCTCCTCCTCCTCCTCCTCCTGGAATTCGACTGATGATGTTGTTGCTGTTGTGATTCAGCTTCTACTACTACAACTATTGGGTGGTGGTAGTGGTGGTAGATGAGGGTGGTGGTGGTGGTAGTGGTGGTGGGTGGTGGTAGGTTGCTACTGACGCAGATACACAGGATACAGCTGGCTGTGTGTCCTTCTGGCTCCTGTGGTGCTGTTGATGGAGGGCACTGTCATTTCTGGTGATGATGGTAGTGGTGAGGGTGATGATGATGGTAGTGGGGCTGATGGTGAGGATAGTGATGATGATGCTGATGTTAATGGTGCCCTTTAGTGGTGATGGTGAGGTGAGAGAGGAAGTGACATTAGGATACAGTGAGAGGACCCCACCTTCAGGAGTGCTGAGGGAGGCGTGGCTTTAAGTCCAGTGAGACCACACACACACACACACACACACACACACACACACACACACACACACACACTGCAGGGGAAGTAGCAGGGGGCAGATATCGACTATTCATCAGAGCGCTGACAAATTGTAGAGACACTGCTGAACGCTTACAAGCTGGCACCACCACCGCCTAGGGCCAACTGGCACTCTGGCACCCCCTTTACCAACACACCCTAAAACACCCTTATTTACCCCGGAAATAAGGGCGATAACGACCTACCAAAATAAAGACAATTTTACGTCTGTTTTGCCAACCTTAACATGACATCTAAAACAGATCAGTTGTAGGGGTCCTCGAGGGGCGGTCCGAGGTGAGGGAGTTACGGTCTTGGGTGTAGGGCAAGGGCGGGTTTGGTGGGCGCTGAGCGGGCGTGGGTTGCGGCAGTGCGGGCGTGGGTGATGGGAGGGAGGTTGTGGCAATATTGTCAGCGGTAACAGGACATTATTCGCTACAACGGGACGCTCAGCTGGACCCCACTTATTACTTCATGCCTCGCTGATGGATGGCTGATGTCCTTCTACACCCCGCTCCGCCCCGCCCTCGCACCCTGTTCCATCCCGCCCCACCCCGTCCCACCCGTCCAGCTGTGTCCCACCCCGCCACCCAACACAGCGCCCCACCCCGTTCTACCCCGCCGCCACACCCCATCTATCGCTAGTTCACGAGGCGGGGCTATAAACGAGGACTTGTACAACCATCGAGGGGTCGTGGCTTGGGGACGGGACATTGACGGGACAGAACTATGGGACGGGGCGAAGTGATGGGACGGGACTGGGGTGGTGATGGGACAGGGAATGTTGTAAGAGATTGATGGTGACGCGGTGATGGGAATAACAGTGTGGTGACGGGGAGGTAAGGGTGACGTTAGGTGCCGTCACATGAAACAGTAATATTAGGTAACACACTCTCTTTATCGTCACTATCTGGCTGTAAAGATGAGGCGAGTGATGAAGGATTCCATCCATCCTTCCTCAATCATCCTTCCTCCTTCCTATCCTCATTCCTCTTCTTATAACCAATCTCTTTGATCCACCACCCCACCCCACTCTGCCCTCACCCACCCACCTACCCACCCACCTACCTGCCCACCCACCTACCCACCCTCAGAGGCAGGTGAAGCCAACTAGCCATAAGTCAGGTGTTGAGGCCCAGCACTGCCGTCGACCCTCGCCTCGTCCATCACCTGGCCCGCCCGCCCGCCCAGGTGAACTGCCACCTGGCACTCTGGGGAGGCCAGGTGGCACTGCTTGGAGTGGGGAAGGATAGGGGTGAGGGGGTAAGGAGTGTAAGTGGGGGTAGTAGTAGTAGTAGTAGGGGTGGGGGGTAAGAGGGCTGTACACACACACACACACACACACACACACACACACACACACACACACACACAAAAAAAAAAAAAACCACACACACACACACACACACACACTTACAGGTATATTAGAGAGAGAGATAGATTTGAATGAATGAAAGCTATAGGGAAGATGATTGATAGAGAAAGGGTGAATAAAGGGAGAGGAAGGAGAGAATAGGAGATGTGGAAAGGGAGAGTGAAAGGAGGAAGAGAGGAGAAGAGTACCCCCCTTCCCTCCCCCAGCATTTTGAATTTACCTAGATTAAAATGACTCGGGTTAATTATCATCTCAACAGCGCAAAAATATTCACGGCCTGGCAACTCATTCACTCTCTCAGTTGCCGACTTATGTTTTTGTGGGAACAGATTTGATTATGGTAATGTTAATAATAATGATAAGTAGTAGTAGTAGAAGTAATGATAGTAGTAGTAGTAGAAAGTAGCAGTAGAAATAATAGTAATAGTAGTAGTAGTGAGTGTTATTTATTATTATTATTATTTATGTGAAGTAATAAAGGATGTTGTCAAGTAACAGTCACCTTCCTGCCTTGAATATTGTCTCTCTCTGTCGAGGGAGTGGTGGTAGTGAGTGATGATCGAGATGCTGACGATTCGTGGGGAAAAACAGGAGGAGGAGGAGGAACTAAGAGGAGATAAATGGAAGGAGAAAGAGGAAGGAGGAGTAGAAACAGAAGATGAGGGATAAGAAGAAGAATTAAGAGGATGGAGAGGAGAAAATAAGAAGGCATAGAAAGGAGGGAGGAGAGGAGAAGAGAAGATGAGGAATACGAAGAAGGGAGAGAGGACGAGTAGGAAGAAGAGGGAGGGGAGAGACAGTTAAGTACGGTGTGTTATTCTTGGCCAGGACCCAGAGGTTTTACCAGTGTTGACTTCTGCTCAGATTAGCATACGACACACACACACACACACACACACACACAGAGGACGGACACCTCCTCCTCCTCCTCTTCCTCTTCCTCCTCTTCTTCCTCCTCCTCTTCCTCCTCCTCCTCCTCCTCCTCCTCCTCCTCCTCCTCCTCCTCCTCCTCCTCCTCCTCCTCCTCCCTCCTCCTCTTCCTCTCTCCTCTTCCTCTTCCTCCTCTTCTTCCTCCTCCTCTTCCTCCTCCTCCTCTTCCCAGACTCTCCATCCCCAAATATTCCTAAGGTGGATTTCCTCTTAACTACAGGTGTGGGGATGTATCTACCTGGTCTACTTTAATTACCACACATAAAATGGATTCCCCAGTCTCCCCCTTGGTGTGAAGTGCCTGTTCTACCTCCTTAAGTAAAACCCCTACCTTAAGTAAAATACCCCTACCCCCCCCTTAGAGTAAATACTACCCTTGAAGTAAATACCCACCTTAGAAGTGTGCTCCCCTGGGTATAGGGTGGCTGATGAATGAGGTGTGAGGGGCATTAATCAGGGTGGGGTGTCACTGAGCACCTGGTCCGTGTCGTCACCCAGACCTGACAGCTCGTTTGTTTCCCAGACCACCACCAGGAGGGGAGGGAGGTGGGAGGAGAGAAAAGGCTCGTGTGTGTGTGTGTGTGTGTGTGTGTGTGTGTGTGTGTGTGTGTGTGTGTGTGTGTGTGTGTGTGTGTTTCATGAACGTGAAGGATGAGGGACAGTGGAAAGGAAAGTGGAAGGGAAGAAGACTATGAGGAAAGAGGAAAGGCAAAAGTAAGTGTAAAGAAATGGAAAGAAGAGGAAGATGGAAAGGAAGGAGAATGGTAGGGAGGACAGATGGAAAAAAAAAAAGTCAGATTCTGCTTGTGTGCTTTCGTTCCTCGAAAGTGGAGGAAGAGGGAAAAGGGAGAAGATACAGGTCATTAACAACACAACTGAAACACCACTCAGAGCAACATACTATTTCTCATCCTCCAACTCCTAAAACACAACAATGTAACCCCTTCCCCCTCCCCCTAGCACACATCTCCCCCTTCCTTCTACCCACACCCCTCCTTCCCCTCCCTCTCCACCTCCCTTCCTCCCCTTCTCCCCCCCCCTCCCCTAGCACATCTCCCTTCCTTCTACCACACCCCTCCTTCTCCCCCTTCTACCACCTCTCTCCTCCCCTAGCACCCTCCTTCTCCCCCTTCCACCCCTAGCACACCTACATACAACTGTTGGATGTATTTCTACGATGATATGGTTTAACCCTTTGAGGACTAATTTACCTTATAGGATGATTAACCCTTTGGGGGCTATGGTTTAACCCTTTGAGGACTAATTTGGCCTTTAAGGATGTTTATTAACCCTTCAGGATTCAAGGTTAACTTATATCTCCTCAGGTATAGTAATTAGGAACTGACCTCCACGTCTCAAACACAACACCTGAGGGGTGTGTGTGTGTGTGTGTGTGTGTGTGTGTGTGTGTGTGTGTGTGTGTGTGTGTGTGTGTGTGTGTGTGTGTGTGTGTGTGTGTGTGTGTGTGCTCATAACTAGTATTCACAGTCCTCTTTTCAGACCACGGTGAGTTGGACAATCACTGCTCACTGGAGGAGTAGGTGGGGGTTCAGGGTGTTCAGGGGAGGGAGGCATGGGAGTAGTATAAGGAAGGAGGTCTGAGGATGAGGAGGGGATAGGGGAACTTACAGGAGGAAAAAATCCTTCAATAAGACAGAAGATGAGGGTGAAAAGGGAGGAAAGGGGAAGGTAATAGGGAAGGGGTGTTAGGGAAGGGAGAGTAAAGGGAATTAAAGGGGATAGATATATTGGTTGTGGTGGAGGGAAAGATGGGGGAGGAGACAGAGAGGAGGGGGTGGAGGGAGATCGGAGAGGCGGAAAAGGACAGAGACTGAACCATCCTCACAATGAGGATAATGGGCCTTTAGTTGTGTTTTCCTCCTGTTGGTCCAGTATTATGATGCAGTGTTCGCCGCCCACCATGCCCACCCGCCGCCCACCACGCCGCCCACGCACCCACCGCCGCCCACCGCCACCCACTATTAAACCCATAACCGCCATGCCACCCACTATTAAACCCATAACCCCGCCACTCACTAACCCGCCCACTACACCGCCCACCACACCCACTGATATATATATTAAGGAAATGTACCTAATGTGGTCAGAGACTTGTGCTTCTTAACTCTTGTAGTGATAATGATGATGATAATGATGATGATAATGATGATGATAATGATAATGATAATGATGATGATAATGATGATGATAATGATGATGATAATGATAATAATAATGACACCGTTAATGATGATTTTAAAAGATAATAATAATGGTAATGATAGTGAAATAATAATAACAACAACAACAATAATAACAATAATAATAATAATAATAATAATAATAATAATAATAATAATAATAATAATAATAATAATAATAACAACAACAACAAACTCCAAAATTACAAAAACGAAAAAATATCTTCATTTTTCTATTCCGACAGAGACGTTTAAATACTTCACATATTATAACCAAGCATTCACACACACACACACACACACACACACACACACACACACACACACACACACATTAAAATTCAAACAATTCTAATATCTTATTTTTTGTTACACTAATAATTTTGAGATGTAATTTTAATCGTATATATATAATTATTTTTTTTACCGAATATATCCGTAAATATAAAATAGTAGACTTTTAATATAGGATTATATATCAGTTTGTGTCTGTTGTGGTATATTGTAGATTGTTATCGTAGAAATTTGTTAATGTTTCTATGGGATTTAAATTTTTAGTGGTCCAAATGGGGAGGTCAGGTCAGGTTAGGTTAGGTCAGGTTAGGTTAGGTTAGGTTAGGTTAGGTTAGGTTAGATTAGATTATAATGGGGAGGTGGGTGATTCATGAGTTAAGGCCCTTTGAGAGAGAGTCATGAGTCAGTAGGAGTTGAGTCACTTTACCATGAGTACTGAGTGACTTACCATGAGTTAGAGTCACTAGCTATGGGTTAGAGTCACTAGCTATGGGTTATGAGTCATCTGCCGTGAGTCATGGGTCACTTACCATGAGTCAGGGTAGAGTCCAAGTCATCGCTAATGGGGTTGAGGGGGTAGTAGTATGACCGCCCTCCTCCTCCCCCTCCCCTCCTCTTCCCCCTCTCCCTCCCCCTCCTCCTCCTCTTCCCCCTCCCCCTCCTCCTCCCCCTCCTCTTCCTCCTCTCTTCCCTCCTCCTCCTCCTCCTCTTCCCCCTCCCACACTTCTTCCCCATTAATGTGTTCCATAAAGGTTAATGACGTACAAGTAGGTGTCCCATTGCTCACCTCCCCCTTGTTTGGCCCTCAGTTAACCCCTTTGTCTGTGCTTTAGATCATCCCTTTGTCTTCCCCCTCAGTTTACATCTTTGTCTGCCCCACACCCCCTAATTTACCCCCTTGTTGCTACTTACTCACCCACACCCTGTACACCACACCCACTTCCACACCACACCACACCTGTACACCACACCCACCCACACCACACTACACCCTGTACACCACACCCACCTCCACACCACACTACACCCTGTACACCACACTCCACCCACACCACACTACACACCCCACACCACACCCCCCACACCCACCCCCACACCCCATACACACCCACCCCTACACACACCACACACCCCCACACCCTCACCACACACCCCATACACCCACCCCACACCACACTACACCCCCACACCCACCCCCACACCACACTACACCCCCCACACCACACCCCCACACCTCACTACACCCCATACACCCACCCCTACACCACACTACACCTCTGCACACCCCACATACACTCCACCCCACACCACACACACCACACCCCCACACCACACTACACCCCCCACACCCACCCCACACCACACCACACCCCCCACACCACACACCCCACATACACCACACCACACCCCCCCACACCCACACACCCACCCCCACACCACACCACACCCCCACACCACACTACACCCCACACTCCACCCCCTGACCACACTACACCCCACATCCACCCCCACACCACACTACACCCCCCACACCACACCCACCACCACACCCCCACACCCACCCCTACACCACACTCACACCCCCTACACCACACCCTACACACCTCACTACACCCCATACACTCCACCCCTTACACCACACTACACCCCCTACACCCACCCCTACACCCCTAGAGCGTCCCCCAAGCCATTTATCATGTTAATTGTGATGTCACCAATGGCCGTGTTGATAGGTCGTGAGCAAATATCATTAATGCAAGAACTTCACAGCCTTGTATAAATGGCCGCCGATTTATACTCCCTCTAGCTTTAAATAACGTGTCAACAGGCTTGGACCATTTTCTCTCTCTCTCTCTCTCTCTCATATTCTTTTCTGTTTGTCTTTCCTCTCTAATACTCTCTCTCATATTCTTTTCTGTTTTGTCTTTTCCCTCTCTTCTAACACTTCTCTTTAAGAAACTCAGTGTATGTCGACAGTATACCTCGATAGGGTAAAGGGGGTTAGAGTGTATACAGTATATGTTATGTATACAGTATACAGTATACATACAGTATATTAGAGCGTTGTTCCAGGCTCAAGAGAGGAGAGGAGGGTACTGTATATATGCTGTAATACCAACTCGCTTTAGAGGTGTACCATTGTTCCAGTGTTGTTCCAGTGTTGTTCCAGTTTTGTTCCAGTTTTGTTCCAGTGTTCCAGTTTTGTTTCAGTTTTGTTCCAGTGCTGTTCCAGTTTTGTTCCAGTGTTGTTCCAGTTTTGTTCCAATGTTCCATTTTTGTTCCAGTGTTGTTCCAGTTTTCCAGTGTTATACCAGTCCAAGAGAGGAATACACTTTACATTATATACATATTTCACGTCTGAATTGTTCCAGAATTGTTCCAGGAATATATTAATACTTTCCAGGCACCCACTCCCCCTTTATCTACCCCTTATCAAAAGCCCCCCTTCTTCCTCACCTCTCTCCCTTTCCCCTTTCCGTGTTATCCCCTTCCTCTCCTTTTCTCCTTCCCTTTCCCTATCCGTTTTCTACCTCCACTACCCCTCTTTTCCTCTTCCCCCCCCCTCCCCTACCCTCCTTTCACCCCCCTCGACGGCAAAAAGGTAGAGAAACAGTGGGGAGGGGAGAAGAGGGGAGAAGAGGGGGAGGAAAGATTGACGGGGCGAAGCAAACTTGTGTTGTCAGATGTTGTGAGTTTTCTTGCTTGAGCAGATCACTTAACTGCTGTAATCCTCTCTCTCTCTTCTCTCCCCCCCAGTTATCAACCTCCCCCCCACAGACCGCCACCAGAGGGAGGAGAAACAGAGGAGTCGACCGCCAGATCTCCTGGCACTTAAATGTGATAGAAATTGATTTTGAAGGAATTTGAGGACGACGAGAAGGGCTGTTAACTTTATCTCTCTTCTCCAGCAGTGCCATTACTCAGGACGTCACTGCTCGACAAACATTCCATGGCTGAAGGTTTATAGTCGATTTAGAGGGGGATATTGTTGCCCCTCTCACTCCACTCCTCTCTACCCACCCCTTGTGAGTGCTGATGGTGGTTCGCGGTGGTAGAGGGTGGTGGAAGGGGCAGAGGGGTGATAGAAGGGGCGGCTGAGGGTGGTCGAAGGGTTGGTAGGTAGAGGACAGGTGGAAGGGTTGGCTGTGGGTGAGAGAGGACAGGTGGAAGGGTTGGCTGTGGGTGGCAGAGGACAGGCAGGAAGGGTTGGCTGTGGTGGCAGAGGACAGGAAGGGGTTGGCTGTGGCAGAGGACAGGTGGGAAGTGCTGGCTGTGGGTGGCAGGAGGACAGGTGGGCACACGGGTGCAGAGGACAGGTGGAAGGCTGGCTGGGGCAGAGGACAGGTGGAAGGGTTGGCTGTGGGTGGCAGAGGACAGGTGGAAGGGTTGGCTGTGGGTGGCAGAGGACAGGTGGAAAGGTCTGACTGGAATAGGGAATTATTTCATCTATTGTACGTGATGTGGGTGGCAGAGAGAGACTGGAAGGTGTACAGGAGTGGCTGAGGGTGGCACCGGAGCGGCAGAAATCGGCTTAGAGCGGCACTTGGGCGTCAGAAAAGAAGCTGGGGTTCCACTTGGGCGGCAGAAGGGGCGGCTAAGGGGCTGGTGACGAGGGGGGGGCGGATGGGTGGCAGGTCGTAATTCATGAGTGATCGGGTTTAAGATTCCAGGGCGGCGCGGTGTGTATACTGCCCGTGTGCCGCCCTGTGTGTCCTGGTGGCGGCACACGGGGCGGCAGAGAAGGCGGGCGGGGTCGTAATTCATGAGTGATCGGGTTTAAACTGAAGGGGGTGGGGGAGGAAGGGTGGGGAGGGAAGAGGGGTGGGGGAGGAAGGGTGGGGAGGGGGTGGAGGGGAGCTTGTTGTTATCGGTCATGAGTGATTGAGTTTAGGAGTGTGGGACCATCGCCTCATTACCCTCCGTCTTTCTCTGACGGCGGCACTGTCTTGGCACTGTCTTGGCACTGGCCTGGCATTGTTGAATCAGTGTCTCAGTTGTGTGTGTGTGGCGTTAGATTAAGTTTTAGTAAGGTAAGCATTAAGGTGTTTTAATCATTAGATGAATTTATTAGCCTTAAAGGGTGTCTAAATCCTCAGGTAATCCCTAAAGTATCTGTCACCTGTTCTGTTGGAAGTGTTTACCTGAGGTCTTAATTACCACAAAGGTCTTATTATAAAACCGAGGTCACCTACTTGACTGTGTACTGGGTGGGTGGAGGGCGATCAGGGAAGGGGGAGCGGTCAGGGAGGGGGGTTCTTTGTGTTGGATCAAATCGTTGTGTTTGATGGCATAAAATATAACAATGTGGCGCCCCTTCCTCCCCTCTCCCCTTTCCACACCCCCTCCCCTTCCCCTCCTTCCCTTCCACACCCCCCCCCCCTTTCCCCCCTCCTTCCCTTTTCCCCTCCCCAGTCTCCTCATCCCTCCCTTCCCCACTCCCCTATTCCATTCCTCCTCCTTTCTCCATCCCCTCCCCTCTCTCTCCACCCCTCCCCTCCCTCCCCCTCTCCCCTCTCCCCTGGTAGTAGGTAGTAAATTGGGTGGTGGGATTGGTTCGTAATGGGCCATGAGGACTGGGGCCCATATATCAGACCCTATTAATACTGGGGTCATTTAACACAACCATTACCGGGGTACATATACTGGTACTGGTGTCTGTCCCCCCCTTCCAGGTATCATAGGTCCTTCACCAGTAGTTCAATTTCTCTCTAGTACCGGGTAGTACTGGGGGCTTTGTACCAGTAGATTTTCCTTATAGTGAAAGTACAGATAAACCAACACTGTACTGGGGGTTATTGGTAATGGTGGTGATGGTAGTGGTGGTAGTGGTGGTGATAATGTTGATGGTGGTGGTAGTGGTGGTGGTAGTGATTGATAGTGGTGGTAGTGGTAGTGGTGGTAGTGGTGGTGGTAGTGGTTAATAGTGGTGGTGGTGATAGTGTTGATGGTGGTGGTAGTGATTGATAGTGGTGGTGGTCGTGGTTGATAGTGGTGGTGGTGGTAGTGGTGGTGGTAGTGGTTAATAGTGGTGGTGGTGATAGTGTTGATGGTGGTGGTAGTGATTGATAGTGGTGGTGGTAGAGATGGTGGTAGCTGCGGATTAATAACTTATAGTGAAACATGAAAAATAAAACCGCAGAGTTGTATACAAACTTTAATCCGTCTGTGGTGCCGCACTCACTCTGGACACCTGCGGCCGAAAGTGACGGTGGCAGAAAGTGACATAGTCGAAAGTGGCAGTGGTCGAAAGTGACAATATTCAAAAATGACAATACTCGAAAGTGACAGACACCGAAAGTGACAGCGGCCTAAAGTGACAGTGGCTCCTGAAGACTAATGTATGGTAGGGTAGTGTCTGTCTGCCTGGGTGGGTGGGTGGGAAGATTAGAGAAGGGGTTGAAAGTTAGGTTAGGTTAAGTTATTTTCAAGGTTAAGTTAGGTTAGTGTTAAGGTCAGTTTAAGTTAAGGTAGGTTAGACTTATAGTTAGTTTAGATTAGATTAGTTACAAGGTTAGGTTAGGCCCGTCTGTCAGCCCTGGTTAGGTTAGGCCCTTCTGTCAGCCCCGGTTAGGTTAGGTTAGGCCCTTCTGTCAGCCCCGGTTGATTAGGCCCGCCTGTCAGCCCCGGTTAGGTTAGGTTGGGCCCTTCTGTCAGCCTGGTTAGGTTAGGTTAGGCCGTCTGTCAGCCCCGGTTAGGTTAGGTTAGGCCGTCTGTCAGCCCCGGTTAGGTTAGGTTAGGCCGTCTGTCAGCCCCGGTTAGGTTAGGTTGGGCCTTCTGTCAGCCCCGGTTAGGTTAGGTTAGGCCGTCTGTCTGCCCATTAAGGCAGGACGATTTTAACAACGGGAATCTGGAAAGACATATCTGAGTCCCTGGATGATCCGATTACGCTCCCCGTGTGGCCGTTCACCCTCTTTATGACAATTTTTACGTTCACCCCAGCTCTCTCTCTCTCTCTCTCTCTCTCTCTCACCACAAAATCACGGACCTACTACCAAGAGAGAGTGAGAGAGAGAGAGATTCCTCCATCAACCCTCACGTGTCCATCTCAATGTTTACTTTAGTCAGATGGGAAACTCGTGCCATCTTAGGTATAACACACTATCTGGCAACCCACCCCTCCCACCACCTAGCGGATGGATGGGACAACTGTCGTATTTTGGGTTACCCGGGTTATTGGTTCGGATTGGGAATGATTGGGAGGGGGAAAGCCGTCGTTATTGGAGGGTTAAGTTGGCCACGATTGGAGGGTGAGAACATGATAGTTGTGATACAGAAGGAGAGAGAGAGAGAGAGAGAGAGAGAGAGAGAGAGAGCTTGTTGTGATAGAATATTGTTTGTTTATATACTGTATGTTGATTACTCATTTGTTTACAAGTTGGATTGGTTGATTAGTCTCTCTCTCTCTCTCTCTCTCTCTCTCTCTCTCTCTCTCTCTCTAAGATGATCCCAGCCCCCCCATTGGCCAAGACAGCTAGTGACGTATAACCTCTAAGCATCCTCCCTCAGGTCAAATTGGGCCACGTTTCCTCGGCTTTCATTGGCTCCTCAGCCCCCCAGAACGTGATGATGCTATTGGCTGGTGGTTTTGTCTTAATTACCCGTAATATGTCTCGTTGGTAAATGACTGCTGAGTAGGTTTCACTAATGACGTATTAATGAGTCTGGATGAGGATTGGCTGCTGACGAGGTGTATTGATGACGTATTATTATGACTCGTCGATGATTGGTTGATTCATGAATTACATTGATGACGTATTCTTATGACTCGTCGATGATTGGTTGATTCATGAATTACATTGATGACGTGTTCTTATGACTCGTCGATGATTGGTTGATTCATGAATTACATTGATGACGTATTGATAAGGCTAACGTCTGATTGGTGGCTGGCAGGGATGTGATAATGACGTATTAACGAGAACATCTGGTAATTGGCCATCCGCAAGAAAACACCACACGATTACGACCAAAACCAAAGATAACAGAATATAACAACCAGGATAACAATATAACAGTGAAGATAACATAATAACACCCAATATAACACAACAACACCCAAGATAACAGCTAAGATAACATCGTAACAGCTAAGATAACATCGTAACAGCTAAGATAACATCGTAACAGCTAAGATAACACCGTAACAGCTAAAATAACACCGTAACAGCTAAGATAACACCGTAACAGTCCCCACAACACACGGACAGTAAAGATAACAAGATAACAAACTCACCCCCTCGTTAGTGGTGGTAGTTAAGCCAATAATCACCAGCCATTTAGCGTCATTCTCTAACTAGGCTATTCGGTAGTTAAGAGGGGACGGTATTAGGCGGGGTGTCGCTAAAGAGAGGGCGTTCGTTACAGGCGGGTGGTCTTAATACACAGTAGTAGTGGTTAAGTCGCTGTAGAGAGAGAGAGAATGAGAGAGAGAGAGAGAGAGAGAGAGAGAGAGAGAGAGAGAGAGAGAGAGAGAGAGAGAGGAGCTACTCGGTGGTCTTCAAAGTCCTACTCTAACGGGAATGGGAATGGAAGGAATGACTGTAAAAATAGTAATCTAGGAATTATTTATTTTTGATGATGGGTCTTGATTGGAATGATATGTTAGTGGGAATGATGGGAATCGGTGGGAATGATAGGAATCAGTGTGAGATGTTAGTGGGTATGATAGGAATCGATAGGAATAACAAGTGGGAATGCTTGGAATTATTTGGGGTTGGTATTACTGTTTGTAGGAATGATAGGAATCACTGGGTAGGTATGATGGGAATCGATGGGAATGATTGTGTCGCTACTAGTGGGAATCGGTGGGAATGCTGTTCCTAGTTGTGGGAATGGATCGGATGTGGTTTAGAGTTGCCGGTGAGGTTAACCTGGGTGGTGGTAGTTGTGGTAATGGTGGTAGTAGTGGTGATGGTGGTAGTAGTAGTGGTGTTGATGGTGGTAGTAGTAGTGGTGATGATGGTGGTAGTAGTAGTGGTGATGGTGGTAGTAGTAGTGATGTTAGTGGTGGTGGTAGTGGTGATGGTGGTAGTAGTAGTGGTGTTGATGGTGGTAGTAGTAGTGGTGATGATGGTGGTAGTAGTAGTGGTGATGATGATGGTAGTAGTAGTGGTGATGGTGGTAGTAGTAGTGGTATTGATGGTGGTAGTAGTAGTGGTGATGGTGGTAGTAGTAGTGATGTTAGTGGTGGTGAGGTAGTGGGTGATGGTGGTGAGTAGTGGTGATGGTGGTAGTAGTGGTGATGGTGGTAGTAGTGATGTTAATGGGTGGTGGTAGTGGTGATGGTGGTAGTGGTGATGGTAGTAGTAGTGGTGATGGTGGTAGTAGTAGTGATGTTAGTGGTGGTAGTAGTGGTGGTGGTGGTAGTAGTGGTGATGTTGGTAGTAGTAGTGGTGTTGATGGTGGTAGTAGTAGTGGTGATGATGGTGGTAGTAGTAGTGGTGATGATGGTGGTAGTAGTAGTGGTGATGATGGTGGTAGTAGTAGTGGTGATGATGGTGGTAGTAGTAGTGCTGATGGTGGTAGTAGTGGTGATGGTGGTAGTAGTGGTGATGGTGGTAGTAGGTAATGTATAATGAACGTCTTTCAGTTTAATTTAATTAGTGATGTCAGTGTGGGCTGGGCGATGTCAGAGTGGGCGGGGGGATGTCAGTGTGGGCGGGGGGATGTCAGTGTGGGCGGGGCTATGTCAGCGTGGGCGGGGCTATGTCAGTGTGGGCGGAGCGACATCGGAGTGGGCGGGAAGTGGGGAGCCCTCCACCACCATAATCCCTGGCTATCACTGCACATGCACCCCTCAAACCTCCTCCCCCTTCCCCTCCCCCCTCCTCCCTCCCCCTTCCCCCCTCCCCCCCATCCAAACACCCGCAGATTTATGTAACTTGTTCAATTGCCTGATCCTTCTGCTCATGTGGTGAGGGGGGAGTGGAGGGGGGGCAATGAAGGGGTGATGAGGGGAGGGAAGGGACGTAGAAAGAAGTGAGGGAAGGGATAGTGAAGGGGTTTTGAGGAGAAGGAAGGGGTACTAAGGGAGGGAAGGGCTCATGAAGGGAAAGGAAGGGGTACTGAAGGGACATAAAGTGATGGGACAGCGGTACACAGAAGGGAGATGGAGAGAATGACGCGAAATGAAGGGAGAGAGAAGAAGATACTTGATAAAGAAGGGGGAGAGAGAGAGAGAGAGAGAGAGAGAGAGAGAGAGAGAGAATACTTGATAATCGGTGTGTGTGTGTGTGTGTGTGTGTGTGTGTGTGTGTGTGTGTGTGTGTGTGTGTGTGTGTGTGTGTGTGTGTGTGTGTGTGTGTGTGTGTGTGTGTGTGTGTGTGTGTGTGTGCAGATGACAACACTGGTTAATTGCACAACATTACTATGACGTCATTACAACTTGTAGCAATATAGGCCTACCATGACCTTCCCTCAATAGACTTTAAGGGATCAGGTTAGGTCAGGTTAGGTCAGGTCAGGTTAGGTCAGGTCAGGTTATGTTAGGTGTTGTTTGTCAATTACTTATTATGTTTATTTGTTTACCTTAAGTGAGTCAGTGTGTTGTTCTTGTTGCGAGATTTTGTATTTGTGATTATTCTGTCTGGCTGTCTGTCTGTCTGTCTGTTTGTCTGTCTGTCTGTCTCTGTCTGTCTGTCTGTCTGTCTGTCTGTCTGTCTGTCTGTCTGTCTGTCTGTCTGTCCGTCTCACACAAAGTAGGATATTACTGAAGTTAGGATAATAGGATGAACCTGTGATGTGTAGGATCTCTCTCCCTCCCTATCCTATCCTTCCCTCCTTCCTCCCTCCTGCTCTCTCCCCTCCCATGCATCCAGCTGATCCAGGGGCGTAAGTCATCATCAGGGCTGCATCCTCTATCTTATTTGTGGTAATCCTGACAGAGCGGGCTGTGGGTCGTACATCAACCCCTTCCTTCCCCTTCCCTATCACCCATCACCCTCCTCCCACCTTCCTCCGTACTCACCTCCGTCCCTCCTCCTCTTTCCTGATAATGTATGATACCCATCCTCCTTCCCTTCCCCAACCTAACCCCTTCCTGCTTCCCGGATAATGATGACGCCCACTCACCCCTTAATCCGGGGGTCATTACTCCACTACCCGGAATTATAGTTGCACTGATTATACGTGTCCAGAGCTGTGTGTGTGGGGGGGAGAAGGGTGTGTGTGGGGAGGATGTGGCGGGGGAGTTAAAGGATGAGAATTGGAGTGAATGAGGAGGGGAGGGAGTGTGTGGGTGTGGGAGAGGAAATGGAGAGAGAGAGAGAGAGAGAGAGAGAGAGAGAGAGAGAGAGAGAGAGAGAGGCTGACTAGCGCTAATTGTTTGTATGATCGTCACACTTAACCCCACACTACTATGACTACCCCTCAACCCCTGTCCCTACCCTCACACCCTATCCCCCACCCTCACACCTCACCCCCCCCATCCCCTCACACCTCACCCCTACCCCTCACACCTCACACCTCACCCCCTATCCCTATCCTAACTCTTACCCTTATACTCAACACGTGTTAACACCTGTCTTGTTTCCTCCTACAGGTGAGTAAGAGCGTCCAGCACCTGTCACTACACCTGCGTAAACTGTACCTGTAGTAAGTGGTCACCTGTGTACCTGGTATGGTTGTTATTAATACAGTACAGTTGTTTTGTTTTGACTGACTTGTTGTTCAGCTTTTGTTGTTGTTATTATTACTGTAGTTGTTATTGGGGTATTTTGTGAATTTTAAAGGTGTTGGATAGGGATGTAATGCCACACACACACACACACACACACACACACACACACACACACACACACACACACACACACACACACACACACACACACACACACACACACACACAGTACAACAATGTGATCAGGGGAATGTGCTTCAGGCTTCCACGACCAGAGAGAGAGAGAGAGAGAGAGAGAGAGAGAGAGAGAGAGAGAGAGAGAGAGAGAGAGAGAACAGTATGCAAATGATGATTGTTTTTGTGTCGTAGGGCTATGCAAATGATGATTGTTTTTGTGTCGTAGGGCTTGTTAAGCTTCTTTTCCCTTTATAGTCGTTCCGGGAGTCGTTTTTGTCGTCGTCGTGCGGGGGAGGGGTCGTGTGTGGGGGGGGGGAGAGGAGGTGTCTTGTGAGGGGGAGGCAGTGGTGTCGTGTGGGGGGAGATAGATAGATAGATAGATAGATAGATAGATAGATAGATAGATAGATAGATAATGACTGAAACCTCTATCTGTTAAACTTCAGTGCTTCATTATATCAGTTTACCTCCGTCTAGACATGAAGTGGTGACGTAACATAATCTAACACCCTTTCAGATAAACTTCAGGAGATCAAAAGTCACCTGAAAACGACTGAATCTCTTTTATACATTTTTTAAAAGAGTTGGATCGTAATTAGAGTGAAGTTCGACCCTTTTATTATGAGTTTAGATTGTTCAGTCCTTCAGTGAATTCAGCTCAAATTTCACTCATTCGGACTTTGTTGGTTCGCTGGTTTAAAAGACTGAAATTCCTTCATTCAGACGTAAATAAAATCCTACCGTTTTAGACTTTAAAGGCTTCAGACGGTAACTAAAATAAATAGAAATATATAACTCAAATTCAAGTAAAATATCAACTAAAACCTCTTGATTGAAGACTAAAACAATTTAAATCGTAGAAAATCACGAGTAAATCCCAGCCATCAGACTCCGGCCAGATGAAACACCAACTAAAAGCGACTGAAAACCATTTACTCAACTCCTCATCAACAGCGGCAGACGGTAACTAAACACGACTAGAACCCATCCAGTGAGATCAAACACCGAGCAAGAGGGACTGAACCCCACCATTCTCCGCCCAGTCATATCCCGCGCCGAGTGTTTGTTTTGATTGTGGCGTTTATACTGCTTTGGTTATCTTAGTGTAGGACGTGACACTAGCAAGCAGCCGAGGGCGTCGCGTGGTGAAGACTCCTGGGAATTGTGAGGGATCATGTGTTGCGGCCACCACACTGTCTGGCTCCTGCTGCCTGGTGGAGGGGTCGTCTGGGAGTGCCACTCAGGGTCTTAATGGTCTGGCTTCGGCGTCTAGGAGTGCCCACTCGTGGTCTGGCTCCTGTGGCACCTTGTTGTGTGTTGGAGGAGGGGCCTGAGAGTGCCACTCATGGTCTAAACAGTGTCGCTTCTCTTGGCACCTCTTTATTGTGGAGGGGTCGTCTGGGAGTGCCACTTATGATCTTAGTGGTTATTTGGTGATATTTAGGGTCTAGAAGGTTGTGGGGTGCCATATATCTCTAAGTTCTGGAGTGCCACGTAGGTCTTAAATGTTAGGTGATACTTGTGAGTGACCTTGTGGCCCTGTATGTGGTGTGACCTTCCTGACTCAGACCGAAACTAGTACATGGTGCCACTCAGGTCCTGGACGGCTACAGACAGACCCTGAATAGTTTCTGATACCACTCAGTCTCTGATTGACTATACCAGTGGCACTCAGCCCATGAATGACTCGCCAGTGCCACTCTGAATGGCACCTTGATTGCCGGTAGTTCCCCAGACGGTGAATAAGAGCTCCAAGGCCCCAGTGTTTTTGTTTACATCACACGTGTTGCCAGTTACCTTATTCTTGACCTGTATTTTGTGAAACTGTGCCACGATGTCCCTGGTGTCCTTCCGAGCTTGCTAAGTGGCAGGGTCCGCAGTCTTGTTGGGCCCCAGACCATACCGGGGCCCATCCTGCTACAACCCCCCGCTACTAGGTTAGGGGGCCCAGGTTAAATGGGATTCTTATTCTAATAGGCCCTAGTCCTTATTAGGCCCCAGATTGACCTAACATATCCAAATTGGTGTCCTTAAAGACTGGGTATTCATTAAACTCGGGCCCATTAACACTGGGCCCCAATCCATCTGTACCATGACCCTACACCAGTACATCCCTACATCCCGGTATAGCCACGTCCCAGTACAATAGCCAAATACTGGTACAATACAACATTTTTCTAGAGCCCACTACATCTTGCACCCCCCCCCTACAACCCCTCTCACCCCCCCTGCAACCCCTCAACACCTCTCACTCCCCCCTCTCACCTCCACTCCTCCCTCTCACCCCCCACTCCTCCCTCTCACCCCCCAGGGACAATGCAGGTCTTAGTGCCAGGGTCGGGACCTCTTATTTGCATAATTATTCTTCTAGTGATTAAAGTTATGATCATTCTTATAACCGGTTTTTACAGTGGTGAGGGGTGATAGGTCTAGGTTGTGTAGTCGAGAGGGGTGATAGGACCGGGTTGTGTAGTGGGGAGAGGTTGATATTAAAAGCAGGTTGTATAGTAGTGATAAAGACAGGTTATATAGTAGAGAAACAAATAGAATCGTGTTATGTATTAGAGAAGTGGAAATAAAGACGAGTTCTATAGTAGAGATACAGACAGGTTATATAGTAGAGATAAAGAAAGGTTATATAGAAGAGAAAAATTTAAACTCGTGTTATATATTGGAGAAGGGGATAGTAAAGACTGGTCATGTAGTAGAGAAAAGTAGAACTAAACTCGGGTTGGGTAATGGTTCAGAGTAAGCCAGGACCGAACTACTGAACAAAGGGACGATTGCTGTAGACCTCAGTGTGTGTGTGTGTGTGTGTGTGTGTGTGTATGTAGTATGTATGTGTGTGTGTGTGTGTGTGTGTGTGTGTGTGTGTGTCTGTTTTGTGGCGCTATATCCAAATTGTCCAATGGAAAGAGGGGATCTAAACCAGGGTTGTAATGTGACTGAGGGGACAAGAGGGAAACACACACACACACACACACACACACACACACACACACACACACACACAAGACTTTCCCGTTTACATAGGAGTAGAGGCCCTAGATCCGTGTTGTGTTCTAAGTGAGGGGTGAGAGGGGAGGATAGGAGTGAGAGAGAGGGAAGGGAGATGAGAGGGAAGGGAGAGTGGAGTGAGGGGAAAATGAAGGAAGAGGAGGAAATTGGAGCTAATTCCGGGTTCTGTTGCAGAGAAGAGGTGGTTTAGCATCAGTTGGTAAGAGGAGTTAGAGGCCTTAGTTCCGTGTTGTGATGTAGGTAAGAGGGGAGAGGGGAAGAAGAGGAGGGGAGTAGGGTTGAGAGCTAAGAGGGCGAGAGGGAAGAGAGGGAAAAAGAGGGGTTAAAGAAGACAGAGAGGGAGAGTGAAATGGGAAATGGAGGAAAAGGTAGTAAGAGGGAGAGGGAAAAATGGAAGGGGGGGAGAGGGTGAAAGGGGAAAGAAGGGTGAGGGGGAGGGGAGAGGGAAAATGGAAGAGAGGGGTGAGAGAGGGAGGAAGGGGTAAATTGGGAGCTAATTCCAGGTTCTGCTGCTGAAAGTGGAGATCTGGCATTACTGTCCGGAGGGAGGTAGCACTAGATCCACGTTATGTAATTGGTGAGGGAGTGGCGGTGGTAGTGGTGGTGGTGGTGGTGGTGGTGGTGGTGGTGGTGTGAAGTGGTGGTGGTGGTGAGGTGGTGGTGGTGTGAAGTGGTGGTGGTGGTGGTGGTGGTGGTGTGAGTGGTGGTGGTGGTGGTGGTGGTGGTGGTGGTAGTGAGGTATGTGGTAGTGGTGGTAGTGGTATGTGGGGTGTGGTGGTGGTGGTAGTGGTGGTGGTGGTGTGGTGTGAAGTGGTGGTGGTGTGAGTGGTGGTGGTGTGAGTGGTGGTGGTGGTGGTGGTGGTAGTGGTGGTGGTAGTGGTGGTGGTGGTGGTGGTAGTGGTGGGTGGTGGTGGTGTGAAGTGGTGGTGGTGTGAAATTGAGGTGGTGGTGGTGGTAGTGGTATGTGGTGGTGGTGGTGGTAGTGTGTGTGGTGTGTAGTGGTGATAGTGGTGGTGGTGTGTGGTGTGTAGTGGTGATGGTGTGGTGGTGGTGTGTGTGGTGTGTAGTGGCAGCCAAGGTTGTGGTACTGGTAGTGTAGTGGTTAATATCCTATCCTAAATAGAAATAAATAGCAGTAATATAACTAGTAAAATGGTAGGAGCGAATAGTAGTAGTAATAGCAGTTGTTGTTGTTGTTGTTGTTTTAATACTTTTGTTTTATATGTTACTCATCCCCTCCTCCTCCTCCTCCTCCTCTTATTCTCCTCTCCTCCTTCTCTTCTCAGCCCTTCCTCCTCATTCACTTCCTAATCGTCCTAATCGTCTACCTCCATTTCCTGCTAATCCTTCTACTTCATCCTCTCCTCCGTCTTCCTCCTCTCATTCCTCCTCCTCCTCCTCTCACCTCCTCCTCCTCTCTCACCTCCTTCCCCACCTTCTTCCCCTCACATTCCTTCCTCTTCCTCCTGTCATTCCTCCCCCTCCTCTCACCTCCTCCTCCTCCGCCGTCCTCATCTCCTCCCCGTTTTTCTTGGGAGGCAATCCACAAGGGCCGCTTTTATTTGCTAAATTAAATTACAGTGACAGCATATGCACGAGGCCCCCTGGAGCTGCTGGCTGGCTAAGGACGTCCCCCTCCCCTCCCCTCCCCTCTCCCCCCTCCCCCAGCAGCGTCTCCTTCATCTCGCCCTTCTGACCTCCTCACCTACGGGTCATAATGGCGTCGCCTCTGATGTCCCGGGTCGACCTAGTTAGCCCCTCGGCATAATCATCTTGTGGACGGCGCTCGTACGGGTGTTGATTGCGTGTCGCCCTGGAGGAGGTAGAAGGGAGGGAGGTGAGGGAAGGAAGGGAGGGAGGTGAGGGAGGGAAGGAAGGAAGGGAGGGAGGGAGGGAGGGAGGTAAGGGTGAGGGAAGGGAGGGATGGAAGTTAGACGTCCATGTTTAAACTGCTGATGAGATCATTTTTGTCAAAGCAAATGTTTTCCCCCGCGACGTAAATTATCGGTGGTTGTAATCGCGCGCGGTTGGCTGGCTGGCTGGTGGACTGGTTGGCTTGGTGGCTGGCTGGCTGGTTTATTGGTTGATTTGGTGGCTGGCTGGCTTAGTGGTTGGCTGATTGATTGAATGGTTGGGTGGCTGGCTGGTTGTTTGGTTGGCTTGGTGGTTGGCTGCCTGGTTGGTTGACTGGCTTGGTGGCTGGCTTGGTGGTTGGTTGGTTGGTTGGTTGACTAACGTAGAGACCTCCCGGGACACAGTAGAAGACCATGATGTTGGTACTGTCGGTCTTGGACTTACCTCATGGAAGTACTGTCGCTTGAGGCAGTCTCGAACACTTTCCGGTACTGTCGTCGTGTTGAGGGAGACTACAGCAGGTTTCTTCCCCCTTCGTCAGGTGAAAGTATCAGATCCGAGTACTAAGAGAGAAAGTTACTGCCGCTGACACTTCCCGGAATAGATCTGCCGTGACTCTAGTGTTATGGTTAGTGACGGGACGACGAGAGATAGAGTGAGTGACGGTGACGGTGACGGTGACGGGTGACAGGGGAAGTTGTGATGTGACAGGAGGTGACGGAGTGACGCAAGATGGTGTGTTAGCAAGCCGTGACGGTGTGACAGGAGGTGACGGGGGGACGGAAGATGGTGTATTAGCGGGTTGTGACGGAAGGTGACGGAGTGACGGGAACCTTGTGGGTAGACAGTGAAATAAGGGGGGATAATCCACAGACTTGAGGGTGTTACGGCTCCCACTGGTGTATCTAATCATCCGTAAGTCCGATCATCCATAAGTCCGATCATCCATAAGTCCGATCATCCATAAGTCCGATCATCCGTAAGTCCAATCATCCGTAAGTCCGATCATCCATAAGTCCGATCATCCGTGAGACCGATCATCCGTAAGTCCAATCATCCGTAAGTCCAATCATCCGTAAGTCCGATCATCCGTGAGACCGATCATCCAAAAGTCCGATCATCCATAAGTCCAATCATCCAAAAGTCCAATCATCCGTCCGATCATCCATAAGTCCGATCATCCGTGAGACCGATCATCCGTAAGTCCAATCATCCGTAAGTCCGATCATCCGTGAGACCGATCATCCAAAGTCAACATCTCTAACTTCAATCACCATAAATTCAGTCATTACTATTTAGCGTGTGTGTGTGTGTGTGTGTGTGTGTGTGTTTTGTAACGTAACTCTTTCTACCTAACCTAACCTAACCCCATCCAAGACGTCTGTTGCAGTAGTAGTATGGAAAATTTGAATCGGGGGGGTGCAGAATTAACACCACACCACGTCACCACCTCACACACCTCTCCCACTCACACACCCTCTCCCACCTACTCACACCCCTCCCACCTACTCCCACACCCCATCCCACCCTTCCTTCCTTCCTTCACACACCAAAAACTAATTCCTACTCAGAAATATGTAAATTAGAAATTGTGAGTGTGTGTGTGTGTGTGTGAGTGTGTGTGTGTGTGTGTCGAGAGAGGCGGACGGGGGGGGAGAGAATTGGAACCCACATCTGGTCGCATTTACGCCTATTTAGGGGGAAATTGCCAGGATGTTGAGAACTTTTATGAAAAGGTTGAGATGTGGTGTTGGGAGATGGGAGGGAGGGAGGGGGTGGGGGGGGATGAGGAGGGGCATGGTCTGATTGAGGGGGTAAATGGGGGGGTTAGGGATGAGATGAGAGGTGAGGAAGGGGGTGGGGTGGTTGAAGGAGGGTAGAAGGTAGGTAAGGGTGAGGAAGAAGGAGGAAGAGGGAAGAGGAGGAGGTGGGGGGGGGGAGGTAGGGGAAGGGAGGAGGAGTAAAGGGGGAAGAGGGAGGAGAGGTGAGGGAGGGGAGGAGGGGGAGGGAGAGGTGATTTTCCTACACAAGACACACTTTAGATCAATTTGCATTTTAGCATTTCGTTGCATCTTCGATATGAGTGGGAGGGGGTAGACACAGACACACACACACCCACACCTCGAGGTCGACCTTCACTTACCTCGTCCTCCTCTTAATACATCACTACACTTTCTTGGTAATTACCTTCATTCCTTTTCATTCATCTTTATTCACTATTTCTCTCTTTCCTTTTCTCTTATCCTTGGTTAAAATTACCTCTCTCTCTCTCCTCTCTCTCTCTCTCTCTCTCTCTCTCTCTCTCTCTATTTTATTTTATCTTTTTCGATCTTCATATTTCGCTCTTTTTTGTAGTCTGTGTGTGTGTGTGTGTGTGTGTCTGTGTGTGTGTGTGTGTGTGTGTGTGTGAGTGTGTGTGTGTGTGTGTGTGTGTGTCGAAACACTTATCTTGAACGCACCCTTTCCCTTCCTCCTCTCCCTTACCTTTCAACCTTGTTATGTAGACAAGGTTGACTGCATAATCCCTCGTGTGTGTGTCAGGCGGAAATTGACTACCGGCCTGTAATTAAGGCGCAATGCTCCACTAATTGGCTCAAAGTTGTTTTTCACTCTCGACTCGACTTTGGTCTCCAGGTCGTCTTTATTTGGGATTTGGAGCAACTGTGTGTGTGTGTGTGTGTGTGTGTGTGTCTGTGTGTGTGTGTGTGTGTGTGTGTGTGTGTGTGTGTGTGTGTGTGTGTGTAAAGAGTACACTACTTATACGTACCTTTGAAAATAATTAGTTATATTTTGTGCGTACTTGACCTAACGTAACGTAACGTAACGTAACGTAACGTAACGTAACGTAACGTAACGTAACGTAACGTAACGTAACATATAACAACTTGTAAGCCTGTACAGATTTTTGTAACCTGTAGTTTATACACTGTTGTTTATCCTGTACCTGTAGTTTTTACCTGTGACTTATACCTGTACCTGTGCTTGTGTTTTGACCGTCGTGGGTGAAAATTTAGTGTGGGCTGTAGATCAGAGAGAGAGAGAGAGAGAGAGAGAGAGAGAGAGAGAGAGAGAACACAAACAAAACACATCAGACAAAACAATCCAATACCAAACCAAACAAGGAGAACAATATGGTCGAAGCTCCCAAACATTCCTTACACAATAACATCCCAGTGAACACCTCGTCCCTTCACGCCTACCACCCCCACCCTCTACACACCTCCCTCTCCCTCTCTCCTCCCTCACCTCTCCCTCACCTCTCCCTCACCTCTCCCTCTCTCCTCCCTCTCAAGTACAACAGCCGCGTTATTGTACACACCAGACATAGGGGTGAGGAGAAAGCTACGTGTGTGTTTATGTGTTGACTATCGATTTTATCCTCAATTTTAAAGATTCGGGATTTTTTTTTAGTTTTTTTTTTTTATCTTTTGTTGTTGTTTTAAGTTTTTTTTTTGGAGGGGGTTTAAGGGTTTGTTTTTGTTTGTTTGTTTGTTGTTGTGATCATTTGTTACTACTACTACTACTACTACTACTACTACTACTACGACTACTACTACTACTACTACTACTACGACTACTACCACCACATATCACTATTCCCTTCATCACCGGCCATCACCATCACTACTTCACCCTCACCACCACCACCACCATCAATTCTCACCAACACCATCACCTATCTCCACCACCACTTCCCCTCTCCTTCCCCTCCAACCCCTTCCCCTCCAGCCCCCTCCCCACCCCCCTTCCCCCACCTCCCCACCCAAGCCCCACCAAATATGTTAATCACAGCTGGCCAGAGAGGAATGTGGAGTTGTCCATTTTTAAGACGAGGGGAAAGTTGTGGGCGTGACGGGCGTGATGGGCGTAATGCTGACTGTTTTATGGTCTAATATTTGTTACAACTTTCAATACGGCGGTAGGGGGGGGGGCTGGGGGAGGGAGGAGGAGGCTGGGGGAGGAAAGGGGGGTGAGGTGGAGAGAGGGAAAGTTGATGACTCTCTCTCTCTCTCTCTCCTAGTCATCTCCTTTACCTTCCCCCTCCCCCTTAACCCCCATATATTAGGCACTCACCCATCCCCCATACACCCGCCCCCTACCAGAAATAAGCCACCCCCTTTTTCCCCTTTTTCCCCGACCTTTAACCCCAGAAATCATACCCCCCCAAAAATCCCAGAGGTCAGACACACCCCCTCACCTCATCCCCTCCTCTGGTTGTCCCGCGTCACTTGGTGTGGGATACGAACGCGGTATTTTTCAATTTTTGCGGCGGGTGGCAGCTCTGGGCGCCACCCCTGACTTGTGACGGGAGTTTTGGAATAGTTAAATGGAGTTTTTGAGTGGCCATGTTTCTGCTGACCGAGTTTTTGATATTTTACAAATTTAGGCAAAATCACACGCTGGCTGTTGGGGAGAGGGAATTGCCACATCGTGTTTTATTTATTTAGTTAGTTTAGTTGGTTAGTTGGTTAGTTGGTTGGTTAGTTAGTTGGTTAGTTGGTTGGTTAGTTGGTTAGTTGGTTAGTTGGTTGGTTAGTTAGTTGGTTAGCTGGTTGGTTAGTTAGTTAGTTAGTTGGTTAGTTAGTTGGTTAGTTGGTTGGTTAGTTAGTTGGTTAGTTGGTTGGTTAGTTAGTTGGTTGGTTGGTTTGGTTTGGTTGGTTGGTTGGTTGGCTGGTTGGTTAGTTGGTTGGTTGGTTGGTTGGCTGGTTAGTTGGTTGGTTGGTTGGTTGGTTAACGTTGGTGGTTAGTTGGTTGGTTAGTTGGTTGGTTGGTTGGTTGGTTGGTTGGTTGGTTGGTTCAGTTGGTTGGTTGGCTGGTTAGTTAGTTGGTTGGTTGGTTGGTTAGTTAGTTGGTTGGCTGGTTGGTTAGCGGTTGGTTGAGTTGGTTGGTTGGTTGGTTGGTTGGTTGGTTGGTTAGTTGGTTGGTTGGTTGGCTGGTTGGATTGGATTTGGTTTAGCTGGATTTGGTTAGTTTGGTTGGTTGGTTAGTTAGTTGGTTGGTTGGCTGGTTGGTTAGTTAGTTAGTTGGTTGGTTGGTTAGTTGGTTAGTTGGTTAGTTGGTTGGCTGGTTAGTTAGTTGGTTGGTTAGTTGGTTAGTTGGTTGGTTGGTTGGCTTTGGTTGGTTAGTTAGTTAGTTAGTTAGTTAGTTAGTTGGTTGGTTAGTTAGTTAGTTAGTTGGTTGGTTAGTTGGTTAGTTAGTTGGTTAGCTGGTTGGTTAGCTGGTTAGTTAGTTAGTTAGTTAGTTAGTTAGTTAGTTGGTTAGTTAGTTGGTTAGCTGGTTGGTTAGTTAGTTAGTTAGTTGGTTAGTTAGTTGGTTAGTTGGTTGGTTAGTTAGTTGGTTAGCTGGTTAGTTAGTTAGTTAGTTAGTTGGTTAGTTGGTTGGTTAGTTGGTTAGTTAGTTGGTTAGTTGGTTAGTTAGTTTATTATATATTTGTTTGTTTATTTTTATAAGATTTGTTTGTTATTGTTTTTTTATTGATTGTATTTATTTATTTTTGTTTATTAATTTATTTAGTTGATTATTTTCATTCTTGTTTATTATTTTTATTTAATTATTTTCCTTTATTCATTTATTTTATTTATTTGTCGTGTATTTGTTTATTTGTTTATTTTATTTGTTTGTTTACTTATGTTCTTTATTTATTAATGTTATTTAGTTTGTACGTTCTTGATTTATTTGCTTATATAAAATAATAATGATGATGATGATGATGATGATGATGATGATGATACGTAGAAGTGATTGATAAAAAAAATTAGTAAGATAAAATGAAAAGAAATTATTAGAAAAATTGAAAGAAAAAATGACGATGATAAAGGAGAGAAGGAGAGAAGAGAGAAGAAAGAGAGAGGGATGAAAAGAAAGAAAGAAAAAAATAGAAAAATAGTAAAGAAAAAGGCGAAGGGGAGAGTGGAATAGACAGACAGACATAGAGAAAGAGACAGACAGACAGATATATAAACAGGCAGAGGCAGAGAGAGAGAGAGTGTGAGAGAGAGGTATTTATCAAATCTGTCAACAACACGCCGAAGTAGACCTCTGGCTGAAGCAGTAGACAGTTCCCACGACCCTACCCTGTCCACCACCCGTCAACCCCGCCCACCATCCACCCAGCCACCCGTCAACCCCGCCCACCGTCCACCCAGCCACCCGTCAACCCCGCCCACGGTCAATCATTCCCCTCCTTTGACCAAGACAGGACAGATTCTACCCGTCTATTTCTCACACTTAGGATTCTGTCTGTGTGATAGTGATCTGCCCTGGTGGACGGGAGAGAGAGAGAGAGAGAGAGAGAGAGTAATAGCCTCGTACAGTAACTTGAATTCAACCTTGAAGAAGCTCTCCCAATTTTGGCTTCATTTCGTGTTTGGCTTCCACCTCGTCGTCGCCTCAAGATGAAACTGTCACCTAAATTTGGCTTCATGTATATACAGTACATACCTTGACTTCTACACCTCAACTTCTTAGGCTTCTTCCATAGCTGATTTCCAAGCTTTGAATTCCCCTCAAGATGAAGCTCTCACCCACAGTTGGTTTTATATAAACACTTTGAATTCCACACCTCATCGTCGCCTGAAGATTAAGGTCCTGTCCATCTAAAATTAGCTTCTTATAGACACCTTGACTTCCACACTTTGACTTCCACCTTGACTTCCATACTTTGACTTCCACCCCTTGACTTCCACCAGTTGACTTCCACACTTTGACTTCCACCTCTTGACTTCCACACCTCGACTTCCACACCTCGATATCCACAACCTTAAAGTAGAAACTCTCGCGTACAATTGGCTTCATCAGGGGTGAGGCGAAGCGAGAAAAGTGATTCATTTTCTCAATTGTTGTGCTTCAGTAGGCGCTTCGATCTGCGGCAGGTTGTTGTAATCTATATGTAAAGTACCATAACTGGGTCTCTCTCTCTCTCTCTCTCTCTCTCTCTCTCTCTCTTATTGCCCTCTCCTTCTCCCTCACCCTCCCACACCCTCCCTCCTTCTCGCCCTTTCCACCCTCATCCACCCCTCTCCTTCCCTCCCTCCCCATAAGAAGATGAAAGAAACACCAAGAAAGAAGGAAGGAAGGAAGGAAGGAAGAGTGGAAGACGTGGATGAAAGAGTAAGAGAGAGAAGGGTGAAACTCGATGAGGCAGAAATGGAATGTGAGAGAAGGAAGGAAGATGAGAGACAGACGAGAATAAATACCAAAGAGAAGGAGAGAAGAAGAGAACAGAGGAAATGGGGAAGAAAAGAGTGGATGGGAAAGATGGAGAAGACTGGATGGAATATAGATTGATACAGGAATAACAGGTGGAAGACGAAGGTACAACACACTCAACACACACACACACACCAACAAACGCACTTAACATAACACCCAACACACACACACACACACACACACACACACACACACACACACACACACACACACACACACACACACACACACACTCAACAAACACACTCAACAAACGCAATTCATTAAACGCACTCAACAAACGCACTCAACACAACGCATTTAACACAAAACACACTCAACACAAAACACACTCAACACAACACACCTCAACCATACCTCAACACAACAAGCACACGTTAATGCTCATCTTTTCCCCTTCACTGTCTCACAAGATTAATGACTTCACACACACACACACACACACACACACACACACACACACACACACACACACACACACACACACACATTTCTCTCCAGATAATGTATCTACTTGTGTGTTTGTGTGTATGTGTGTATAATATGAGGGGGTTAAGGGGTAAATCAGTGGGTATAATATTAGTAAGTGGAGGTAGAGGAGGGGGGTAAATTAAGGGAGAGTAGAAGGGAAAGGAAGAAGGACAGGAGATGAGGGGTAAATCAGGGAGGAGGGTAAATCAAGTAGAAGACAGGAAAGAGGGGGAAGGTAGAGGAGTAAATCAGGGAGGGAGGGAGGAGTAAATTTTGAAGGGGGTGGGAGGGCTAAATAAAGGGAAGGTGGAGATGGGCTAAATCAGAGAGGGGTGGGGGGTAAATTTTGAGAGGAGGGGTTAACGTGTCAGGAGGACCATTACCCCAGATTAAGCCGACCATTAGTCCAGACAACCGTTAGTTCTCAGCTTTGACTTGTCAGCTAACCAGGGGAGGGGTGGGGGGAGTAGGAGGAGATGAGAAATCACCGCTATGAAGAAGAGGAAGAAGAGAAAATAGTGTTAGAAGGGAGAAGAAAGGTGAGGGACAGGGGAAAAGAGGGGAAAAGGGAGTTGAATTGGCAAAACAATCAGATCTTCTCTCACCTGATGGCCGCCCTCCCTCCCTCTCTCTCACCTGATCCGCCCCTCCCTCCCTTCTCTCACCTGATGCGCCCTCCTCCTTCTCTCACCTGATGGGCGCCCCTTCCTTCTCTCCCCTCTTTCTCACAGCCTCTCTCCTTCCTCTTCCTCTTCTTTTTTCATTTCTCTTCTCTCCCTCTCTATTCTTCCTCCTTTCTCCTTCTTTCACATCTCCTTCCTTTCTCTCTCACCTTCTCCTTCCCACTATTCCTCTCTCCTTCGCCTCTCCTCTATCTATCCCCCTCTCCCACCTCCCTTCACCATATTCCCCTCCTTCTATTCCTCCCTCCTCTGTCTCCTCACTTCTTCCTTCTCCCTCTCCCTCCTCCTTCCTTTTCCCTCTACCTTCTCCCCTCACCCTCATCCCTCTCCCACCTCCTTCCCTTTTCTTCCCTTTTCCTTTCCTCTCCTTCTCCCTCTCTCCTCCTTCCTCTCCCCACCCCTCTTTCCTCCCCCTCTCCCCCCCTCTCCATCACCCCACCAAGACAATACATCAGAGGAAACAACAGGGAGGGAGGGAGAGTGAGGATGAGGACGGGTGTTCCCCTCAGCTGGTAACAAGTGGACGACCCTGGTTTTTCCTCCCCAGTTTTTCCTCCCCGGCCTCGTTGTCTTCATCCTTCAACGTCGCTGCCCACTTGTCAGCGCCCAAATCTGTGCCTGGGGAGGGAGAGGAGGGAGGGAGAGCTTGGGGAGGGGGAGATAGGAATGGCAGGATGAGGGGGGGGAGAGTGAAAGGATGATGGGGTGATGAGGGGAGATAGGAATGGCAGGATGGAGTGGGAGATTGGAGAGGAAGGATGGAAGAGGAGGAGGAAACGGATGAAAGGGAAGGAGAAGTTACTAGTTAGGGGGTGGGTGAAGTGTTGAGAGGAAAGGTAGGGAGGAGGAGAGGAGATAGGGAGGGAGGTGGGGGAGGAAAGGGAGGGACAGGGGAGAGGGAGGGTGGAAGGGGTATATATTTGTTGAAGAATTTTCCACCCCATATAATGTAATCAAACTTAATCTACCTACCCTACCTACCTTGCCTACCTTCCCACCCTACCCTACCCACACCACCACACCCCAACACCACCTAACCTACCCTACCCCCTACCTACCTACCTACCCTACCCCTACCCTCCCCTACCCCTACCCTACTACCCTACCCCACCCTACCCTACCCTACCTTCCCCTACCCTACCCTACCCCTACCTTAACCTAACCTAGTCTCACTCAACCAAGGAAGGAAGGGGAAGAGATGGAACAAGGAGATGGAAGAGTAGAGAGGAATGGGAGGAAGAGTATAGTAGAGAGACGGTGGATGGGAGACTTGGGAGGAGGAGTGAGAGATGTGGGAGAGGAGAGAAAGGGAAGGAGAGGGTGAGGGAAGGGGGAGGTGAGGAGTGATGGGGGTAATTAATGGAGTTAGAATGAGGGTGATGACGTTTAGCAGATGAGGAGGAAGGGGAGGGGGAGGAGGAGGGGGGAAGAAGAAGGAATAGGAAGAGGAAGGAGAAAAATTGGAGGGAAGGGAAAGGGAGGAGGAAAAATGGATGGAACAGGAAGAATGAGAAGCAGGATGGAAATAAGAAAGTGGGGAGAGAGAGAGAGAGAGAGAGAGAGAGAGAGAGAGAGAGAGAGAGAGAGAGAGAGCATTATTATAAAAATCTCGTAAGAAGAAAATAAAAACACTCGTAAGTTTGTATTATTTAATCTACAAACAAACAAAAACAAACAAAATATAATAATAACAAACACTAAAGAATTAACTTGTTGGGGAGAAAAAACACCTGAATTAGATTAAAAACTCGGTTAAAAAAACAGCTTAAAAAAACATAGAACATACTGAATAATTTTACAGTTTATACAACCAGAGGTGGAACACACACACACACACACACACACACACACACACACACACACACACACACACACACGCACACACACACACGCACACACACACAATATTAACTCTCGAAAAAAGGTAAAAGTTGAAAACATAAAACTAAGAGTAAGAAATATGTCTTGAGAGTGGGAGCAGACGGTAGGCGACTCTCCCCCTCCCTGGCACTGGCACCCTCTTCCCCTGGCACCCTCCTCCCCTGGCACCCCTCTTAGCACCCTTCTCACCTTGTCAGACCCTTAGCACCCCCCCTCCCCCTCTCTTTGGCACCCTTCTAAGCAGTCTTCTCACCTTGCAATCCCTTGGCACCTCAGCATGGCACTCTCCTATCCCTTACATCTCCTTAGCACCCTCCTGCCCTGACATCCTGCTTCCCTCCTCTGCTGGCACCCTCCTATAGCACCCCGCTGTAGCCGCTCCTACCCCCCCTCCCCGGTCCTTCTCAGATGAGGCTGTGAACGAAACAATTCATTTGTTATACTTAATCCCGTTCCCCCTCCCCCCCTCCCTCACCACCCCTCACGCCCAACGCTTTTTTCCCCTCCTGGATGGGCGTGTGGAGGGGTGAGGGATGAGGAGGAGGAGGAGTGTGGGAAAGTGATTCACGGTGATGGCTTTGGACAGTGTGGAGCACGTCTCTCTCTCTCTCTCTCTCTCTCTCCTCTCTCTCTCTCTCTCTCTCTCTCTCTCTCTCTCTCTCTCTCTAATAATAGTTTCCCTACTGTCTGTATTTTGTCTATAGTAGTAGTAGTAGTAGTAGTAGCAGCAGCAGCAGCAGTAGTAGTAGTAGTAGTAGTATTAGTAGTAGTAGTAGAATCTTCGTTTCTTATCATCATCATTGCCATTATTCTTAACTAAGGTACAAATCCCCATTCAATAAATCCCCCCCCCCCACACGTACCAGTCTTTTATAAACGTGGGGATTTATATAAGAAGCGACCCCTGCAAGTTAAATTAATCCGGGGTGCTGTAATCCCCTTAATAGCTCGGGGATTAATGAGTTATTCTTGTGAGTAATAAATATCTTGATTTTATGAGTCATTCTGGGATTTATGAGTTAACTGGGAGGGAGGGGGGGTTGATTTCGTGAGTTATTTATGAGTAAATTGGTGAGTATTGTGGGATTAATGAGTGTGTGAGGGAGGATTTATGAGTATTGTAGGGTGAGTGATGAGTAACTTTATGAGTGAGTGGGATTTATGAGTTATATGGTTTTAAAGGTAGTGAGTGATGAGTGGTAGAATGGGGGGTGAGTGGTGTGTGTGTGTGAGTGGTGGATGAGTGGTGGGTGAGTGGTGGATGAATTAATTGGATGGTGGTGGATGAGGTGGTGGGTAGATGGTTGGAAATTTGAGTGGTGTGTGTGTGTGTGGTGGTGGATGAGTGGTGGATGGAGTGGTGGGTGGTGGTGGGTGGTGGTGGATGAGTGGTGGATGAGTGGTGGGGTGAGAAAGGTGGATGAGTGGCAGGTGAAAGATGAACTCACTAATAATGTTTTAAGAATATGGGGAGGGAGAGGTGAGGAAGGGGGAGGGAGGAAGGTGGATTTAAGATGCTCTCTCTCTCTCTCCTCTCTCTCTCTCTCTCTCTCTCTCTCTCTCTCTCTCTCTCTCTCTCTCTCTCTCTCTCTCTCTCTCCTTCGTCTCTCCTACCTCCCTTCTTCTCCCTCTCTCCCTCACTCTCCCTGGGGGTCATCACACTCCCTCACTGACCCTTCACCGCCCACAATCCATCACTCATAACCAGACGTGATCCCTGGGGAAGAGGAGGAGGAGGAAGAGAAGAGGGAGGAAAGGGAGAAGGAGGAGAAGAAAGGAGAGGATCAAGAGAAAGGTAAGCGGAGGAGGAAGATAAGGAAGAAGAAGAGGGAGAAGGGGAAGAAGAAAAATGGATATTGAAGAACGTACATATGTTGGTTCCGGCTGGTGTGTGTGTGTGTGTGTGTGTGTGTGTGTGTGTGTGTGTGTGTGTGTGTGTGTGTGTGTGTGTGTGTGTGTGTGTGTGTGTGTGTGTGTGTGTGTGTGTGTGTGTGTGTGTGTGTGTGTGTGTGTGTGTGTGTGTGTGTGTGTGTGTGTGTGTGTGTTTTAATGATCGTCTGTAAACTTTTATTTAAGTACTTGAAACATAAATTGACCCCAGACACCTATAGTTGACCCCAATCTGTTATATGACCTATAGATTGACCCCAAGTTGACCCCTTCGTTTGTATAACATTAATTGGCACACTGTTTTAAATCCTATTGATTGACCTTTAGTTTGTTGTAATGGTGTTATGAGAATTGACTTTGTATGAAAGATTGTTGGTGGTCTCCTGCAGCGACTCTCTCTCTCTCTCTCTCTCTCTCTCTCTCTCTCTCGTAACCCCGTGAACAAGGCATACAGGTCCGGCTGCACGGATGATATGAAGCAACTTTTGGGGGCTAGAAGTGGTCATTCTCCGCGAGCTATTAACCGTGGCTGCGGGGAGTGACCGACCCATCATGGCGCGATGTTGTTGTCGCGTGTGTCGGCCGTGACGTCATTAGCGCGTCATCAGGGCGGCATCAACACCACCTGTGGCCAGCCATAAGGGTGGCAGCGGCTGTTGCACTCACACATCTGTGCTCTACCCGGGAGTCTCAGAGGCTCCTGTTTTGGGGGATTTTGTTGTCCTGGTGTTTGATAAGCCCACTGAAGCCAGGAGACGGAAATGACAAAATTTACGTGAAAATACCTGTAATTGACCCACAAAAGTTCCGAGACAACTAATGACCAGAATAAAGTTAATGCACTAAGGTTCTACGGTAATTGAAGTCGACTTGTGTTGACTGTCAAGGAGAAACACAACAACTTGATGAACCTTTGAGAATTCTGCCTCACTAACCCACCACTCACACGTTCTCTCCAGGGTGAAAGTTGAGTAAGTGAGTCAGAGTGAGAAGGAATAGTCACAGAATAATGATATCGTACTTGAAGTTGTTCCTCCGCAGCGTAAACTGGGTCACCTGACGATTAACTCCTCAATCTTATTTCACCTGATGATTAAACACTCTAACGCTACCTGGTGAGTGAAGGTGTGGCTGTATTTATGTATTTTACTTATCTCTGTATGGTCTCGTTCAAAGGCAATATTTCAGCAGTAATTCCCTCCTCAAGTACAGTATATTAGCAGCTGTACCTGATTCTTGGTATACCTAGTGTTTCCCCAGTCGTCTCTTGAACCTCAACACCTCTATACACACACACACACACACACACACACACACACACACACCCTCGTAATGCAGTTAACTTAATATAAAAAAATATATCTCTTTTATGACTGGCAGAGGTGTATGAAACATTTAATATAACACATTAATAAAAGAACCAATTTGACCCTTAACAGATTATTAACCTAACCTAACCTAACCAAACACCCTGTATGTAATAGTGACCAATCGAATCTTGCTCCACCCTGTCGACGCTGCCAGACGTACAACAAAAA